>NC_135500.1:185920445-186214568 GCF_052857255.1 Amblyomma americanum
AGCGACGTCGGCAGTGCAGCAGTTGCGCGGACGCGCCGAAAGCAATGCTTGTTGCAGGATACCCTCGGCATTATGTCGACAAGCAGCCCCTACTTCACCAGCCGATGTCCGATGACACTGCATATGGTGAGCAACGGGAGCACGGCAGCCGCGTGTTAAGCCGCTGCCAGCTAGCTTCATTTTCCAGGGAGCGTTGGGACATGTTGCAGCCGAGGGATTACGGCTTCAGTGTTCAGTATATACAGGCTTATTCTCCTATCACGCTCAATATAGTTAGTTCGTGGACCAAGTTACTAATTAGGCACGGATATGCCTCAACCAAGCCGCTTCCATCTTTTCACTAACTTGCTTACCTTGACGTCCGGAGAAGGTATATCGTGTGCGTGTGCTTGTAACAGAAACGCACCGGCTGAGGCCGTCAGAATTAACCATAATCTCGAGGCCCGCGGCAGCGTTTCAAAACTGATTACTGACTGCTCCTGGCATGCAGAACAGGGTCACACGGAATTAATTACTTCATCAGTCCAAACCGGTCTCGTATCCCCTGATCGAAACTCTGCCACATGTGAAAGATTTACTAACCATGAGAATGTATCACACTGTCAGGTTCGGTTTTTGCAGGCTCGATGAAAATGACTAACGGAAATATTCAATTTAACTTCTTGCCTTGTCAGCGGGTGCCAGCACGTATTGATTCACCGATGGCGGTCGCCTACCCTCTCGGCCATCGCGGCCGCCGCTGCGTGAGTGAATGTGACTGCGTGGCACTGAAGCCGAACTGCAGGGTGCAGCTGCAATGAAGCGAAGCTCGAAAGCCGCCGCGAAATTGGCCTGCAAATAAGCGTGGCACGGAAAAAGACAAACTAGGCACGAAAACCGGCAAGCGCTTTCTCTGCTTGGCAGAATCACAGGGATTCAGAGTCTAAAGGCGCTGAAGCTAAGTAAAAAGTGAGACCAAAAAGAATTCTTGCTGCACTTCTTCACATGCTGGGGAAATCGAAAGACAAAATTATATGTCAGAAAGCTAATGCAGTACATGGCGCACGTAACCATGCAGTTAATGTTGTCGCACGTCATTCGTTTTAAGGACGTACACAAAGAGATTGACCATAAGAGAGCATCTCAGATAAGATGGCGTCTTTTTTAATGACTGAAAAAAAACTCGGCAGATACACTTAAGACAGTTTACGTGTTGGAATACCAAAGCATTTCTGTCCCTGGATGCAATGTTTACGTGTAGTATTTGTACATACATTAAGTTAAAGCTAAATTCTCCTATTTTGTGTTTTGCGTACTGCTCGCGCACCAGACCGCGAACGTACGGACTGATCTCGATGCAAGGCGATGAGGTTCGTAGAGTTTGCATGTCGTGGACACAAGACGTAGACGTTGGGATGTACGGGACGCTCACAGACGCGCGCGCGTAGGATTCCACCCGGAAAGCTGTACGATGAACGGTTGCATCACAACTTTGATACGAAAGTCTGGGCAGGCATATCTTTGAAGGTGCATATGTCGTCGGTTCGAATCCCTGTCGCAAGAAAACCTATAATTTGACAAGTACATGTAAAGCGTAGGCAACGCTGAAATCCTATGATGTCATCCCGAACGCAATACGACAAACGGTTGCGTCATAACTTTGGTGCGAGCCGCCACGGTGGTTGAGTGGTTATGGCGGTCGGCTGGTGACCCCAAAGGCGCGGGTTCGATCCCAGCCGTGCCCGTTGAATATCGATGGAGGCGAAATTCTAGAGGCCAGTGTACTGTGCGATGTCAGTTCACGTTAAAGAGCCCCAGACGGTCGAAATTATCCGAAGCCCTTCACTACGGCGTCCTTCATTGTCTGGGTCGTTATGGGTCGTTAAACTCCCATAAACCAGAAAAGCATTGGTGTCTGTGTTCTTTTTTTACGTCCTGTCTGTTAGCGCTGCTCAATCGCTATCTTCCTCGTAGTCTTTTTCTCCTATAAAGGGACGTTTGGCCCCTCATGTCGCAGTGATAGAACAGTTTTATCAAATGGCTGCGACTGTTCAAGCTGGCACATCTTCATACAAATGTCTCTGTGTTTTCAAGAACTGTACAGTTGCCGAGCGCGCCGAAAAAATGAAGAAGGAGGAGGAGAACGAAATGCGACTTGTATAAAATAACCGCTGAACGTTGAAATGCACGTATCCGTGGTGTAATTATAAAACGCTAAAGGAAAGACTCCCAGAAAAAATTTGTGCAGCAGTGTTTAGGCTACAGATATTGTCCACCAGTCAGAACCCGAAGTCGCAAACCGATCACAGGGAAGAAAGATGCTAGTTTGGCAGTCAGCAGCTGTGCGGTGGTGACTCACAGTAGCTTCTGCTGTTGTTTATCGACGCAAGCGTTTGCGCATAGATCATGGCCCAGTAAACATAGGAGCGCTTGAATGGACCCATGCATTCAGTGAACCTGCAGCGCCAGTCGCGTGTAAAATAAAAGAAAAGAAAATTATATAGCGATCAGGCTTAAACCTACAAGAGAAAAAGAATTTCACTCCAATAATTATAGATCAGGAGAGGAAATCAGGCGACGCTCAGCCGGGCTGAGCACCAGAAAATCATAAAAAAGCTTCTGCAAGTGTAAAACGCGGCTATGATATACGACGGCTCAACTTTATTGCAATATCACAACACATGTTACGGCACGCAGGAAGTTTGAGTGCAAACAGATACAGATGGAGGCGAAACGCAAAGGCACCCGTGTGCTGTGCGATGCCAGTGCTTTTTAAAGGTCCCCAGGTGGTCGAAATTATTCCGGAGCCCTCCACTACGGCACTTCTTTCTTCTCTATCAAAACTAACGAGATTTACGAACTTTGATTTTACAAGTCGTCGAAGAGTAGACGAGAGAAAGCTGTAAAGTTTTTCTCTCAGAACTGCGTGAAAACTTCTATTCCGGCTCAAACAACAAGTCCCTCCTTTAGCCCCTCCCTTACGGTGCGATTGAGGTGTCCGCCGAGATGTGAGACAGATTCTGCGCCATTTCCTTTCCTAAAAAAAAACAATTTAATAAACAGGTACTGGTGGTTCACAAATTTCATGAAAAAAGAAAATAAACGGTACGATCTACAGTTATGCCTCATATATCATCCCATGAGTTTGGCGCTTCCCGTAAAAAAAAATTCAATGGTATTATTAAGTATCAAAAGCCTGAGGTGTAAAAGCGTACAGAATGCCAGATTACATTTGAGCTATCGGCGTCTAGCACCGCAATACTAAAAGGATTCAACGTATCGTCATATTTAACTAGCTAATATATAAGATGCCGACCAGTACTGAGGCGTTCTTGCATCTGTAACACTGCATGGTACTAAGGAATGACAGAACGTAGACCCCGCTCATCCCGGCTGCACGGCGGCGACGGTAGTTGCACTCTCGCGTGATGGGTGCGTGGCAGCCGGCATCGTGGCTCTGTTCCGTACAGTATAGCGCTACGTATGGGGCGTTGCAGTCAAGTCAGCGATGCATGGCGCCTGCTTTAATGACAACCGCCCACATCAGAACCGGGCAACCCACAGCGGTACACAAGCGCGGCGGGCACACTTTCTTTACGCGGGCGACACCTACCCGTTTGTTCGCACGCCCTCAATTCTAACGGCGTCGCCAAAGCCGCAGCGGTCGTCATGCGCTCCACGCGAGAAGAGCCAGTGCTGACTGTGCTCCAGAGAGCGGTACAAGCTAGCCGCCTGTTTTCAAAGGTTGTTTTCTTTCACTATGCTGAGCCGCGATGACATGCCTTCTTTTTTAATTTCCTGGACATTCTCAACCTTCAAAAATAAAGCTCCTATCTCTTTCGTGCGCACGGGTCTGATCCGTTTACTTTGGTGTAACTCTGCAGCTCCGTGGAAAAAAATAATAATAGAGCTAAGCCTAGGGGTTGAGCGCATTCATTAGAGAAAGCTGATTGCGAAAGCTAGCATTAATCAACTAAGCTGGTTTCCGGCAGGTAAGGTTGGTCTTACGTATGTATTCAATGAGGATGGTAACGCTGGCGCAAGCATAGTTACAGACATTTTATGCAGGCGGCCAGTCGACCTGACAGACAAATATTTGCTTTTCTGTTTCGCATAAATTTACTTACTTGACTTCGTCTCCCTTTTCGAGCATGTATAGCTACTTAGATTTGGTCTGTTTGTTTCGAGCACTTTGATGCACTTGGTTAAGCCTGTCTATTTCAAACTCGTTCGGCCACTGGGCTTCACCACTTTTTTGAGCGAGCACCACCGCTAGTGGTATGGTCTTGCACGTTCAGCTCAGATATTGACATGCTTTCGACTTTCCCGCCGGAATGAAGATAATACGTTTCCGTCAGCATTGTAAATCTACGACCATCCCACGGCGCACACTTTTCGCGAACATCCGTCGTGGCCTCCTCTTCGTACATCGTCAACGCGGCATCGAACCCCGCCGCTGACTCGTTGCGGCGTTCGCAAGCCTCATCTGCAGCTACGGCTGTTGTTACGTAATACGCTCCACCGCCTTGACTAGTGATCTTCCTCTTCACCTCGTCCAACCACTACGCTAACCTCTCTTCGCCTGCCACCGCGACGAGCGAACCGCCGGAGCCTCGGCAAGCCGCGGAGCCGCTTTCTCTCTTCCTTCTTTTACTTCGACCTTCCTGCCTGCCCACAACACCCTGTCCGCCTCCCTGCACCAGCTGCGGCTAACCGACTTTCCCTCTCACAGACGGCTCGCTGCGCTCAGCCCGTGCCATTGCAAACTGGAGCCCCTCGTTCTCGGCTTTCACCAGTGTTCCTGCATAACACTAGCTATCACTTCCCGTTAACAGGAGAGAGTGCCTGGCTCGTCGACGCCATGCTAGTCAAAGAGGAAGCGTCGCAGATGCCACTTGTTCCGCTGAGCGCAAATGGCCCATAGGCAATGAGAAATGCGCCAATGGAACCGCGTTAGCTCATTCATTTCTGCATTGAGTTAAAGATAAACATTTCTGGTGATCGCTGAGTGATCTAGGGCATCGGGGAAACTAAAGGGCTCTTGGATTGAGGTGGTGTAAATTCTACTGAAGGCCCAGGTTTTTCATTCCTTTTCCTTCTGGACAGCATTCAGATGAAGAAGTCCGGAAGTTTCCGAACAAGTTTGACTTCACCTTGGTATTTCTTGTTCGACCTGAGTTTAGACTGTATGTTCGAAGTGAGGTACCCCAGAGTTCCCGGACGATGTTTTTCAAAGAAATAAACGTATTTTATACTTATTACGGTTTGTAACGAATTAATTGTTATAATTAAGGGTCTGTACTGCAGGTACTAGTGTGTGCTGCTCGTGATGCTTGCATAAAAGCTTAGAGGGTAGAACACACTAAATGAGAACACTCGCAGTGCATATTTCTCTACCAGTTAAAGTGACATTCTCGGGCGCATCGTGCAACTGGCGCACGGTCACTGTCTGGGCACCGTCACACTTTGTGTGTTCCAGCTGTTTTCGCGAGCCGACAGAAAAGAAAAGCACGTCCAATCACAGGCCGTCCTTTTCCTACCAAGCGGAAAGACTGCTAACAACTGCTACTGCTAACTACCGTACCCTAGCGGGAGACAGGTACAATAGACTGCGCAGGAAAACCTCCGCGCTGGCTCTGCGTTTGGTGCTTCTGTTATAGATAATACCGTGAATTTGCGCTGTGCGTGCAGCTGACACTGTGCTCCAATTAATTAGCATCGAGACACTGCCTGCTTGGGTGTGCTTTGGTACTCAATCTTTTAACTAAAAAAATAGCCTAGTTTAGCCAAAAATACTAGCATTCTCGTTCATTATTTTTTTAATCTCAAATGGCCTCTACTAAGCGGTTAAACAAGGTGTGAATCATCATGCACACAGGTGAGTTAATTGATTTCAGGAATGTCTTGAATTACGCAGGATCGCAGTCGTGCAATGAGTTCGCAAAAAGATTCAAGAGATTCAAGAGGCTTGCAAACTAACAGCAATATCAGTCTTCGCAACACAATGTCCACGTCCAAGAATTTCTGCTTCAGGGTGAATAGCGCGGTGCGCTAGAGACATCAGAGGGGTTCTGAGTATGGCCGGGTAAAATTAGTGCCACTGTTTGGCTCGTCGGTGCGATTCAGGGAGAAACGATGAGATAAAGCTTATTATAGTGTTGCTTGTCCGAAGTTATTAACCAGCAATATCTATTATTACAGCACATTACTGGAAGGACTCGTGGGCAACAGACATGATGTCTAGATAATTGTCCCAAGCTGCCCATCTGCTTTCATCATGTAAGGAGAAATTCCTCAATATACTGACACGCTGGCAATAGAAGGAGGTGCCTGTTTTATGCACAGTAAATGTGCACGCAATCGCTAGAGAAGACGTGGGTAAGGAAATAAATAACGTTAAATATCAACATAATCGGCCAATAGTGCTACTTCGTTTTGTGGTACGCCTGAAACAATCGCAATGGCTCCCAGGGCCGCATACGGAAGTAGTGGGTACTTTTTTCACCAGATCGTAATAATCATATAAAGCTCATCGAAGCGAACAAATGGCAGCCAAAAGCTTACAGTTAAAGTTCTCTGAACGAGCTGACTGCTGCTGCGTCGGAGGATGAGCGCCGCAGATGACTGCGCTCCCAGTGGTTGAGGCGATGCATCGCAATTGACTCGTTGCTTGCGTCTCAGAGAAGCCGAGTCCGCGAGACATGACGAAGCGTGCACGCGGCGCAACCGTCGACGTTCCGGACGGCCGTGCATCTCATTCGTTCTGAGCTGCTCCCAAAAACCCCGTCCCCTTCCCCTGTCATCCTTTATTACCTTCACCAGCACTCCTATGCTGCAAGTTATGACCATGCGGCGCGGGTCGTCGTCGCCATCGCGCCGAGAAAGCGAGCTCTTCCAGCTCCTGCTGGAAGCGAAGAGAGTCGGAAAAATCCAGTCGTTGTGAGAGTGCAAGAGGAAAGGACAAGGAGTTCCTAATGTTATTTCTCATTTACGCGCCCCTTATTCCGCAAATGATGGCAAGCGAAAATCGGAGCGTGAAAATCAGCGAAGGAGGGTAAATGCATTGCTGTGCTGGTAGGGCCGCCGCATGCAGAACCAGCTCCTGGAAGGCCGATGCCAAGAGTGAGCTGAGTGCAGAACTGAAGAAGTAGGAAAGGAGGAAAAGAGAGAGAGAGAGAAACGTCCACCATTGCGTTTCGCTTCGACCTCGGCAACGAGCACAAGAAATCCGCTTTCTCGTCCTCGCTTTCGTAACCCGCTTGCGAGACGAGCAAAGGCCTCGTAGCGGCCGAAACAGCACGAAAGTGAAATTAGGAATCGCAGCGGTCAAGCGAAGAGAGAGAGCGCTCGACGCCAGACAACGTTAGCAAGTAAACAAGTGAAATAAGTATCGAAAAGTAACACAAAGAATGCCCAAGAACGCCGTCTGCCGAGTAAAAGACACAAGAGGCTGCACGCGCCTTAGGAAATGGACGCAACAGAAACATGGTTATCACCACCTTTCTGATCGATTGGTTTTGGTGGCCGTTCTATAGGAAAACAGCGCAGACGGGGTGAACCTTGCCACGAAGCATCCGGCGCAGCCCGGAAGTGTAGATGGGAGCCAGAAGGATTCTGGGGTTCCCGTCGGAGGAAGCTCTTGCGAGCCCATAACGAGACGACAAACAGTCAGAGCTGGTTAGGAAAACAAGCCTCCCCGTTCTCTCGTCCGCGGGTGGGTTCCGCTTTCCGGAAGCTACAGATCTTCCGCAACGCCGTCTAATCGAAGGTCGCGTACCCGAAACTATTTGCACAGAAGGTTGTTGACTGGGCCACCAGCAACAAATTCTGAGTAACAGCTGGGCACGACCGTCCTTCATGAGTGAAGCGGTTAGCGTCGTATACGGCCCCTGATTACCTGAAGTCCCTTTCAGCTTCTACTTATCTCCTTGGTCTTGCCTGGTGCCATACACCCTACAGTATTCATGTATCAAAATCCGAAACTCCGATTAGTAAAAAATGTGGAGTTTAGTTGATCGTCCCGTCGCCGGCGGCATTCAGACGAACTGCTCAGGACACCACAAGACGCGTAAAGATAACATGCGGTGATCACCGATACCCAACGCCCTATCTTATTGCAACCAACTCCAACTGCTAATCTTCAGAAACAAGTCGAGGAACATGGCCGGTTTTTTTTTAATCCGTAGTTTAGTTACTGGTATGACTGAAGGACTGTAGCGTTTGCAACGCTGCACGTATTTACCGGGTACACAGTGAATTTGACAAGGGAGTAGGAGAGTAGGATTGATAGCCAGCCACTTCATCCCGCGCAAACGCCTCGAACGCAGAGAAATAAACTTAAAATATTAATAGAATTAATAGAATACATAGAATACACCGACATATGGTAGCGGTGTGCCTCGGATTAGTTTCGACAACCTGGGATCCTCCATCGGGTGCCGATACCTCCGCGCGCGAGCGCTTTCGAATTTCGCCTCCCCCCCCCCCCCCCCCCCCCCCCTATAGGCTCGAGCACGTAAACTCCTGTTCCTCGGAAGAAAAATGAACTCAAGCTGCAATTATGAGACACACAGATTCGTAACGACCTTTTTTAAAGGTTGACAGTGAAATCGTGTGCATGCAATGTATCAGGTGGTCTAAATTATTCCGGAGCCCTCCACTAAGGCACCTCTTTTTTCCTTTTTTCTTTCACTCCCTCCTTTATCCGTTTCCTTACGACGCGGCTCAGGTGTCCGCCGATATATGGGACAGATACTGTGCCATTTCCTTTCCCCAAGAACCAATTATTATTATTATTATTATTATTATTATTATTATTATTATTATTATTATTATTATTATTATTATTATTATTATTATTATTATTATTATTATTATTATTATTATTATTATTTCTCATGTGAGTCCTTGAATAAGACCACCCATTCATGCTCTGACACACGAATAGGCGACAAGAACAAGTGGCACAATGACACGCGTATAGAGACCCAATCACCACACTTCCCAGGCACTGAGGAGAAGTGACTGCGCAGACCGAAAATTTCAAGCTCCCTGTTCTCGTGGCTGTGGAAGAAAAATGGCACCGGCCACGCAAATTCAACAGCGATAAGATTACCTTCGGTCATTTCTCGAGCAATCATAGAGAAAAAAAAATTCAATAATGACGCTGCAGCCAGTGCACGCAGATGGGGTGCTCAGTTTGTCTCCCTGACGTCGTTCATTTGAAGCCCGATCAATCAAGGAGCCGCTTCCCAGCACACATACCTTCTCTGCTCTTATTTTAACCTTATCAAGGAAATAAAACTCCCTCTGCTTCGAGATGGTGCCAGAGCCCCTAAGAGACCATCGGCTTGTAATTTCCGCTCGCATCTTCCTCCTCTTCATCCTGCAGAGCAGTATCGGCGCTGATCGGTGGAGGCCTTCGCTCAGTGACGCGCTGCAGTACCCACACAAATAGCGCGCATTCGGAATCTATGCGAACAGCTATTCAATCCGGCCAAGGCGCTCGTCTGTCCGCTCGGCTACACACTGCCAATTAGTATCGTTCAAAACCCGCTTGTGTGCTCCGTGTTTTAGCTTAGCAAAAACCGACGCCTGTGCTATTTGAGATCAAATTTTGTCAGGCTTCCCCGCACTACTAACTAACCTCTTCTATACTGATGTAATTTTATCAGACTGCATCATAATTGTAGATGTAATTCGAGCTACACTGATGAGTTTCTACGCTCTAGGTTTAAAATCTGGCAGAGCTGTCCTGCATATAAATTAGCCGGCCCTGCTTAGAGCTAGATTAGCAGCATAAATAATTCAACCAATCAAAGCAAAGCGAACACTGACATGACGGCGTTTAACACACCGTTGGCAGCTATGATTAAAACATTAAAACTGTCTGTCTGTCCAGATGGTATCCACGCAGGCGCTGTAAATGCATATCCATTTTGCAACACCAGTGCACTGCATTTGCGTTTCGGTCCTCTGTGCACAGCTGACGAGCTCCTTTCGCTTGAGATGTTCACTGGGGGTACCTTCACGCCCCTTTATTCATTGACCCTCGATGTTATGGATGAGCACAGGTAGAAATCCCTGGCGATAGATTCTGATGTGTGCATATATTTAATTCTTCAGTCATAGCTTCTACTAGAAAAAACTTGAAGCACATCGTGGCGCAGCATGCGTAATGACCATATTGATTTGTAATTTTTTATATGCATGCATATAGAAATCTGCAGTGAGTCATTGATAAAGCCCAAACATTCATTTGCTGAGCTGAAGTAGGGCGTTGAAGGAAGTGAAAAAATTTTCCGGCGCCCCCTGTCGCCTTGTTTTTACTGTTCTTTTTAGATATATAACGCAGAACAATATTTCAGAGATATAGGGTGCTTGAGCCAGATTTCCGCGCAAAGACTTGCTCCGGCACTGCATAGCGTCCAAACAACAATCAAGCTACCAGGGGCAGCAATTTTTAAAGATACATTTCATTTCAGTTTTTATTTAGTCCTGATGTCAATGGTGACGAAACAACAGCAGGTGCTGAAGGAAGCAGTTAATGACAGTAAAAACCGACCTGGTCATGGCACCGCCACTAGATAGCATTCTCAAGCCTCATGCAGTCCAGCTTATTCGCAGGGGCTCCACTGCGCCAGTTCGTCGCACAACAGACACCCAATATCTTTGGAGAGACTAGATAAGTGCTGATAAGTGTCAGTCAGACGCGTTAAACGCGTCGTCCTGCTGCGTGATTTGTCAGCTGCGGCACCTGTCCGCCTGTGCGATATGGGCGGTGGACGCGTTTTTAAAGGGAAGCGGTATCACGGGCGCGTGTCCCTCTCGAGCAGCGTGATGACTTCTCCTAGGGCCTACGTCACTTGGAGCAGCGACCAATAGGAGAGGGCGAAATTAGTGAACAGTGAAATGAATCGTATGCATAATAAGGCCCCGTGTTTGTATGACAACAGCCACTGCATGTTGCTAATGCTTAGTCTACTGTTAGGCAGCCTTACTGATCAGTCGAAGTTCTACGAATTGGGGCCGTATCATATAACGCGTTATTTTGTTTCCTACTGATATGGTCCTCCTCTATTGGTCGCCGTTGCCAGTGACGTCGCACTGGTCTTGAATGAAACAAGCCCGTGATTCCTATTCGTTACATTGAGCCGTCGGCAAACATAGTAGTGCAGGTCAGGCGCTGACGCCGATGTATGACGGAGCACGGAAGTGCGCTTGACATGCCTGACGAGGTCTATCGGCGATAATTCATCCCGCAAAGAAGCTGGGCGTCAGTTGTGTTGCGAACTGACGCAGTGGGGCCCGTGTCAGTAAGCTGGACTAGTTGAGGTGACAGGACGGTGGGTCAAGAAAGCGCCACGACTCGACCGGTCTTGTGTGCCATTGGCTGTGGCAGTTGCGTTCAGTTACTAGAACACCGTCATCGGTCAATCACAAATGTGAAAGCGAAGATACAACACATAAACGATAGCTGGCAAGAAAGGCAGGCGAGAATTCTCTGTATTTGCCCCCCGGCGGGAGCTTTCAGTGTTGCCGCTGTTTCTGCCTCATATTGCTTCTTCCAGCTACCATGTGTGACGTCAACGAGACGGCCTAACGCAGCGCGCGTATCAGTAATTTCTGACCTCCTCCCCATCTCCCAGTGGAGCAACTTATCGGTTGGACGATAATAAATTACGCCCGCCCAATTTACGCGAGAGAAGCACCGAAGAAGGAAGAAAAGCAGAAGACCCAGCCCACCAGGTCACGGCCACCCGGGCGCAGTGTCGCGCCAGGCTTCACACCTAATCAGAGTCGGCGGTGCAGATCAAGCGAGAATGAATGAGAGGGGCGAGGAAAGCACAGCCGAATGCACCCATTGCTTTTATTTATTTTCTTTCACGCTGACTCTTGTACTTTTTCTCACCCTTGTTATTCTTCTTTTCACGAAGAAGCGTTTACTCCCAGAAGCCGAGCTAAGCGAAAAGAGGTCCAACTTGATCTGCCACAGGAAAGAGGACACCGGGCGAGCCTTCCTTTTTCGTCTTCATTAACCTCGAAGCCCAGTCGAACACCAACGGTTCGTAATCTTGAATCGGTGTGCCATTTCAGCAATGCCCATAAAGTCATGAAAGCGAGTAGGGCAGGGATTTGCTCGGTCGGCTAAAGTGGCTGTAGCAGCAGCAACAGAAAATAGCCGCGAACCTCTCTTGAGCGCGAATTTAGTGGTAGCCCTAAGCCACCGACACCGATCCGCACACTTCTGCACCACTCAAAAGTCATGGTTGCAAGAAACTACGGCAGAAACTAAAGAAGAAATATACCTACCAAAAAAGACGAACACACAAGGAAACAACAACACAGGACAACGGATGGACTGACGCACGCGTTGGCACGATTAGTCAGAGGTTGACATGAAAGGAAAGTGCCCACGGTAGAAGAAAAGTACTGAAGAGCGGCAGAATAGTAACATGTTGGTATGGCATGTTAACGAAGAAGTGTTTTTTGGTTGGTACATTTCTTCCTTAAGATGCCATACCAACAGGCCCACCATTCTGAGCCCAGGAACTAAAGAATAAACGAATGAATGGACGCCCTGCATCCCGCTTTGCATCCCGCCAGCACACCCTTCTCCCTATTGGATTCCCTCCTCCAATCTTTATCCTGTCGATTTCAAGCCAGGCTTCCTTTAAACGGGCTCACCTTTTCCTTCTATTAAGCTCTCCGTCGTCAGCGAACAAAGGAAGCTGAACGCGCGGTTAAAGATAGTGTCTCTCCCCGTATTCGGTTATATTTTTTCGCCCTTTCAATCTGGCTCTGTTATAGTACGTTGGCTTCATGCCTATCAGCTGCTTCATTCTTTTCTCTATCGCATGGTGATCGCGAGATACCTGCCTCTAATCTTTCCCCTCATAGTTTCTACTTTCTTTTTCAAGGTTGCCACCCCCTGTTTGTTTTTCAGTAAACAGTACTAAGAGTGGAAGCAAAGGTTCACCCGGGAGATCCTGTATTTCGTGTTTGAATTTCATGTGCGGAATTCTTTTTTTAATCGATGTTTATCGCCTCAGGGCATAAAAGGATATTGTAATAATGGATGACAAGGATGCTTAAATAAATCTGTGGGACGTTGCTTTGCAAAAAAAAAAAAAAGAGAGGCAACATTCTGCACGATTCATTTTCAAATTTTTTTTTGGCTGTTTTATCATTGACAGCTTCCTCCTGTGGCGTCATGAATGATTGCTAACAAGCAATGTCTGAATTCGTTATTAAGGAGTCTTCGCCTATATTGTTATAAAAGGCAGGTCTGACCAAGTGCACATTTTACAGAGGTAGCTTACTGCGCATGCGCACAAGAGTCGGCAATGCATATCCGCTCAGTCAAGTTTGTAGGTATGAAGAGTTCTGTAATGACGTACAAGAACTCTGTGGACTGGATAGCCAATGGTATGAGACCCTCTTTGCAAGCAAGGTTTTGTAACTACGTTGGAAGGCCTAAAGTCTCGAAACACCCGGTTCTTCACAGCTATAGGAATTGAGCCCAAACCACATTGATTAACCATAGATGACAGTGCCTATCATGAAGCTTAAGAGTTAGAGCAAGACATCCATCATTTTTCTGTCAAAAAGTGCATCGAATATTTGTTGTGTAGGATTTTATGCCACATGGACAACTAAAGCCATCATGCGAGA
This sequence comes from Amblyomma americanum, assembly GCF_052857255.1. Lineage (NCBI taxonomy): Eukaryota > Metazoa > Arthropoda > Arachnida > Ixodida > Ixodidae > Amblyomma > Amblyomma americanum. Next base: position 185,934,099 of record NC_135500.1, read on the forward strand.
AGCTCGAGGTATAGAAGAAATTGTCTAGAGAATTTTAGAGAAATGTGAAAAATTGTCGCCGGTGTAGAGTGTTCAAAACGTTAGCACTACGTTCTACCATTAAAAGCTTTAAGGAGGGTTGGGTAACTTAGCAGCCATCATTGCACGGGAAAGGATCTCGAGACTCTCAAGCAAACAAATGAAGACCTGAGCCTTTTTCTTAAATGCGCAGACTCTCAGCTTACCCGCTATAGATGTCGTCCTGACTGACGCTGAAAGGTAAACCAAACAGCCACTTCCTCAGAAGAGTTCTCAGACAAGATTCATGGTCTCGAGTATTAACATGGCTCAGTCATGGCGAAGCAATTCTATGCCGAGTATGAGGCGCGCTTTCTAGTTTTACGGGAACGACAGCCGAACAACAGACACATTAAGAGTCTCAAAGCATCTAGTATCTGAAATGCTGTGTTCAGCTGACAAAGAAGAAGCGGTGAAGAAAGCAACCAGAACTTCATTAAACAAGAACACAATATCAATAAATTCATTTAAGCGCAAGTGATTCGCGATATAGACAGCACTTCCATGAATACAACATTGACCCGTCAAGACTGCTCCCACAAGAGTATGCACTTCCCTGATTTATTCGCCCTTTCCAAGCATCCTGACGTAGTCTATGGGACTTCACACAACAGTTGAGAATCAATTTGTATTAGAGAGATCAGGAACGTCGACGGATGATTAAAACAACCTCGGATGGACGCCGCCAACGCCCAGCAGTGTCGAATGTGATTGAAACTAGAATAACGAGAAGTCCACAACTAAGGAGCTCACTGATGGCAAGAAGCATCATCTGGAACTGCACTTATCTGGGAAGGCAACTACTTTTTACACCATATTCTTGTGATGACTAGAGTTACGATCGCCCTTATGGACAACAGACACATGCTTAGGCGCTGATGCATCATTTGGCTTGAAATTTTGTTTCTGTCTTGTGGTTAGTCGTTCCTAACTCTTTGTAATGATTCCACATAGCTGGAAGGTATCTTGAAAGCGAAACAATTTCACTTTGTATTTTGTCTTTAATCCCGCCAGTCCCGCACAGCTGTTTAAACGTTATGCTCCAGAGTTCCAAGCCGTGGTTTGGATCCTTACCTGCGCCAGCCCAACCTGCACACGCTTTAAAAGAGCCCTTTATGCAGAAATATACGCAAGTCGCAGCAAATCCAGACTCTCTATTTTAATCGCTGGCATTTTTACAAGTCATTTCACCACATTCATGACGACTTTACCAGCTTTTAAGGTTGTTTCGGGACGCAGCAGTCGCTGCTAATATGTTCGTCTGCTTTCCTCTTGTACGAGTGCCTCCATAGTTTGATTTCATCGCACGTGGGCTTCCGCCAGCACAAAATTTTACTTTCAGTCGAGCTTCCATAGGCATTTATGGTACCAGCTTCCAAAACCTGCTTAAGTTTCAACGCCGCAAGCAACCGGCTTTCGCGTCAGTCGCATATTTAAGCCCCGCGCGTGTTACCTCAAAACTGTGTATCGAACTTCTTCTTCTTCACCACAGTAAAGAAGAATTAAAATGGTTATTTCTTTTTCTTTCATGAGGCAGCAAGCAGCTACGCGGAAGAATAATAGGCACAAGGTTGGGATTAAATGTAGATGGCGAACACAATTTAAGCTATCGAAGAAAATGTAAGAAGTTTATGAAGTCGACGCTGGCCTGGCGAGAAGTTAAAGGACGAGACCAATCTGATATTCTTCCTTTCGTTGTATCATTCGTTTCATTCCTAGATGCTGAATTTGTGTTCTGCGACAAATATACGGAGAAAATAGCAATATAGTAGATACAACTAAAGCCCTAGCAGTTTGTAACAATGAGCCGTGGTTCACGGCGTCCGGTATTACTGCGCCGACCGTTGACAGCAATAAACGAAATAGGCATTTTGATATTTGGCTATTCAAGCAAGCTACCGCATCAATATTCTTGGAGCTATAGTTCGTCCGGTGGTTAGTTTTTTCGCTTAGGCAATAAGAAACGCTTTATCAGCGTACTAAATTTTGACTCGGAGTTATACAGTGTTGCGTTCACTGTAGACTCCAATTTAATCGGACTGCAGCATAGCTAATAGGCCCGGCGTTTATGTTTGTTTTCGCCCCTGTCTCTATTTACAAAAAGGCTTGTTCTCACTTCTTGTTGCCTCTGATTCCGGCTTTTCTGCTGTTGCTTTCGTTTCTAAAATTTTTCCTCTCCTTACAGGCAAAGCCTGGACTCGACACCGCGGTATTGGATCGATTCTTCTCGCGCGAGTTCAAAGGTCAGACCCATCATCCGGACTGTCTTCCTTTTGTTCTGATCGTCAGTATTCATTAGAACTGAAGGAAACACAGACAAGAAAAGGAAGATAAGAAGGAAAGAAGCCAGCGAAGAGGACAGAGGAGCATGCCAAAGGCGGCTGCTGACCACCGCTCCTAAATTATGCAGATTAGCTCTTTCAGGCGCAACGTTAATTATTGCGAATTGCAGGGAGTCCGCCTTCCTCCCTCTCCTGCTATTCCTTCACTTACAGCACTCTCTTTTCTTGTCTCCCAGCCCTTTCCCAAATCCAGCTTGAGAGGAGTCCGTCCGTGGCGGTTGCTGGAATTTGTTGTCGTTGCCCCGGCGAGACCTTGTTAAGAGTGCGCCAACATCTGCTAGCGAGGTCCGGATCCTATGTATCGCTTTTCGATCTCTCTTGTTTGCTCCTAAACGAGTTTTCCCGTCTGTACCGCGGTGGCGCTCAGTCGCTTGTATGCCAGTGGCGCGCGCTCGCAAGCTAAGAATTGTTCGCGGCGTGCCCGATTAGGTCTACTCTCGTTCCAATGGAATTCAGTCCCTGCCTTTTGATTCCTGTATACTGAACCTGAATTTTGTCAGGTCCGCGCATATAAACGAAAGAGAGAAGACTCTTTTAGTGTGGAACACGGTAAAAAAGTGGAGACTCATATGGTTCTTGCGTCGTTCTTCCAATGACCTTGCGCACGCGTAACTCTATTTCTTGCCGAATTTCTGTCACCGTATAAAATATGCGGTTTCATTGTGTTAGGAAATAAAGCTGTTTATTACGCGCAGCTCTATTTACTTCTTGTTGTTGTCCGCCGTCCGCCAATGCTGTTTTCCTTAGAATGAAACTGTATGGGTGACCTAATGCCAGAGCGATTCAGCCACTGCCTCGTGTTATCAACGCTGCCTTAAGGATAACAACTGAGTAACAGAATGCGATGCTGGGCCAGAGCGGTTATTCGTATACACGTATATTAAGCTATACTCAGCTCACTTTACGTTAGTATTGCTTAAATTTTTGGCTGTAAGTAGGCTCAAATTATATGCGCCGGTATGAATGAATGCATTTTATAATTCCGGCCAGCTATTTTTCTGCATTTCGCTAAATGAATATGTCCTTTTTATAGACGTTATTTTTCACGGAAGTGTAGTTATGTCGCGATCATGACAGATTTTGTAACCGTGCAGTGTTTATTTACGATGAAAGTTATCGATGACGGATATCGTTGAAAATATGGTGCTTCTAGCCCTCTAGAAGCAGCGATTGCCGCCTTAGTCATTACATGCTGTTATTTTTCGTCTCATTACATTCGCAGCCTTCTTGGTTCTACAAGAAAAATCCAGCACCCAACCTGCAGTCGGATAAATCCGATCTTAAGTCACCTGGACAACTTGGCCATGACAGCAGAGTAGCACTGAATTTCAAAGTTTGCAATGATGAAAAGATTCGATTTAAAACCGTACGTCAAGTTCCTGATTTTACGTGGAAACTTTCCTTGAAAGAGAGAAGTGAAGAAAAACCAAATCACACTACGTAAGCAGTCGACTATTACACTTAAAGGGTTGCAAGGAGCTCGGCACGCATTGAAGCTGCAATCTTAAACTTGCCTCTTTCAAGGCCGTAAAGCGTTATGCTATACATTTAAATATGGCGTTTAAATGATAAATTATTGATAACATGGATACACGCAGTGTCTTATGTCACTCGCGAGAGCAATGAATGAAGAACATCGAAACGTACCCTCTGTGGTGACTCTGTGCACGTATGCCAGCATATATTATGACCGGTAACTCCGCTGTCACCAGCTAAACTGATGGCGCTGTACTCTGCTTTTCCTGCAAAGCACCAGATTACGCTGAATTTTTATGCTTTCCCTACTGCTGCTAAGAGACATCTTGCTCACCGTTTCCAAGTTTTGTTGTATCCGACAGTTGATCTCGACATTTGATAGTAATTAACGAAAATGATCTGAGCGTGGTCGACGGGGAAGTTTCTTTGTCACATCTGATATTGTTTCACATTTCGCCGACACGTTCGCGCGCTCAGGATAGATGTCCACTCCGTGTGCGTACATAGCCCCTCCTGTGAGTAGTTTCTCCCCTGTGCTCTCGAATGGAATGCTCCCCGGTTGGCGATGGCGGCGCCAGTGCTGGCTGGCAGCTCCTCACGCCTCCACACTAGTAGCAACTAGGGGGTCCGCTTAAGCAGCATGACCACTCGCCGCGCCGCCCGAGCTGTGTGACCAGCACCCCCAGGTGCCTTTGGAGAACTGCAGCCGTCAACTTGGTCGACGTCGACTGCCGACCGCGTTATGGTGCGCCGTTCGCGTCGTGTCGTTCGCGTCTCTCCTGACAATGTGCCGAGGTATCACATCGATATTGGAGCGGCGTCGTCTCCCCCTTTCCCTGTGTCATCTCACGAGACGTGCTCCAGAGAGTGCCGTCTCTTCGTGTTTTTCCGAGACATTCGGAAACGCACTTCGACTCACCTCAGGATTACAGAAGAGACCGTCTACTAACCGCTGACCAACGCGGCGTCCTCATTCCAGTTTTGCCTGCCCTTGCTGCTTCTGCGGGCTTCGTTTTTTTTTTCTTTCTTCGCTGTCGCGATCGAATCGTACAGCGTTGCTTCGTCCCTGACGTCTCAGAGGTGTGTTGTTATTTTGTGTGCTACTGAATGTTCCTACGAGCAAGTGAGTCGCTGCGGTGCGTCCTTCGTCCTGAGCATGACACTTGGAAGAGTACCGTGTCCTCGTGCGTTGCTTAACATGTTGAACGTGTGATCGCTGCTTCCACGCACAGGATTTACAGATGCCTGTATCGTGCCACGAAAAACTGCAGAAGCTAAATCTTTGGGCCCTTATCCATTCAGCATCTTATTAAACGTCCACTTTGGAGAGTTGAGTTCTGAAATGCGATCAGAGAAGAAATGCTCACGCACACAATCACGATTTGCCTAAACTAAACCCACAAATCTAATCACTCAAGTGTGTCCTGCTGCGGGGATTTGTACTGTTTATTTACATCCTTATGTTCAAAAGATACAAGCAAATGGTCTGGTCATTTTGTTCGCTGTGCGAGAGGCAACCAGATTTTTCTGAATGATTGTAGCTCCGCGCCGCTGTTCTGGAGGATGTTCGAAATTGTTGCCTTGAAGTTTCCTCTCCAGCTATTGAAATCAGCGCTGTACGGAGCTACAGGAACTACGATCTTTGGCAACGCCGGTCGCAGTTGGTGCTGTCACTGCTATCTAGTTGATTTTTTTGTTGCTTATGATCACTCAATAAACAATTGGCTTCAATGCCATGCGAGCTTACCCATCTGTTGTCCACTACACCATCCAGGACCGCGATACCTTAAGTTCATTGAACAGATGTTTTTACATTTTGTTGTGAAATTGTTTATTTTCATGCTGCAACACACATCTTCTGATTCTTACTCTTTCAGTTATATTCCTGTATGCGAATAATGCGGACTGAGCGCTGAACTTTTCTACCTGGAGCATGAGCATTTTTCGGGCAAAAGAAAGAAAGAAAGAAAGAAAGAAAGAAAGAAAGAAAGAAAGAAAGAAAGAAAGAAAGAAAGAAAGAAAGAAAGAAAGAAAGAAAGAAAGAAAGGAAGAAAGAAAGAAAGGAAGAAAAAAGGAAGAAGGAAGGAAAGAAGGAAAGGAAAAGGAGGAAAGAAAGCCACGTTGCCCTAATACGAACTGCGAAGCAGCCGCAGTCTCCAATGGCTTTCACCTGAACACATGCCTTTTACCAACCACCCACCACTCAGGAATGCAATAATTTTGGAGATGCCTTAAGTCACTTTTTTTTTCAGGCCAAAAGTGGTAGCTCTTCTTTCTGTACCATTTGCCACAAATTAAGTAGCCGATATTCAGTGGCGTCTCCGTTGCTATAAAACACTCGAGCATGCTCCCAGCACTTTAGTGCGGCAGCTACTGCTGAAAACCCATCCCATATCGACCAACCTATTGTCTGCGCTTGATGTAGGCGCCGTCGCTATGAATAGATCGCTTTGCCAGAAACTTCCAGTGCTTCCTTGCGAAAAAAGCACGTGACTTCCAGCACGCGTTCTGCAACGCTACTCGGATAGCTAGGGCGTGTGCTTTAATAGCTCCATGCCACAAAGTTTTATCATCTCTCCACGTAAAGTTGTCGGCAAATAGTTAGATCAATTTGAACGGTTCAAGACTTGGGACACGTTCAAATTCAGTCATTTTTTTTTCTCCTTGGAAGGCATCTGAAACTGACGTGGTATGAAATCGAAGCTCACCTTTCCACGCTGGCTCGTTCAAACGGGCAGTGCCGAAGACGACCAGCATCGTCTGAAAAGAAAGAGCGCCAGCTTTGAACACAGTCACGCTCACCGCCCCCAAACAAAATGGTTGCTATCTACGTCGAGAAATCGAAACGACTTTTCGAATGGGCTATTCCCAACATATGCGAAGAAAAAAATACTGCACATTTCACTGTGATGCGCCAAGGATTCACCTTTCGCCGATATTGTGTGGAATTAAAATATAACTGTCGCAGACTTTATTGCAGAAGTATCGCCGACTGAAAACATGAGTGCGCGAATCCGACAGTACATACGTCCGCTGGGAGTCTTCACTGGGAGTCACCCTGATATGACGACAGAGAGCAGCGTTAATGTTAAGTAAAATCATCTATTATTTTGCTTAAACAGAGTTGCGTTGTCTACTCTTGTCTTCGCAGCAGCCTCTGGTCGCGACCCGTATGGATGTCGTACGTGAAGAAGTGGAGCAGACACTGTTTATGCCAGCAACAGCAGCGACTACGCTAGAAGGTCCTGCTATGAAATATTTCATTTTGACTACTCTCTTTATGCGTGCATGACAGGCCTAACACTTCAATCCGAAATTTTAAACCTTGCCACTCTTCGTCCCACCATTAGCCTTTCCCTGACACATAAGGTATTTCACAGTTAACTCAAATACGCAGGGTGCATAGCCCCGCCTTCACTGATATCCCATCCCACTGATATGGCGCATCCTTTTCTCATTGCTCGACTCTTTACTAGTGCCGCTCTGTGGGCTGACTCATTTTCTCCTCGAACAGCTATGGACTGAACAGCCTTCTTCAGGACATTGCTGCCATCAGCTGCGCATCGACATTTGCGACGACTGTGACATGTCATATTCGAAATTTATAATCATCATGTGCATGCAATCCCACCCCTTTATTAATATTCCGGAAGGTGTCTTTAAACGTGTCTTGAAGATAATAAATCGAAACTGAATTGAGAAGCCGATGCTGTCTTGGAGAAGTCGAACTGGAACTATTTGAAAGTTTTCCTATGGTTCATGATAACGCAGAGGCAAAACGAGCAATTTTGGATCATTGCATGACTTACTTCGGCAAATGAGAGTCAGTTGTTTTGCTCTTTGTCCTCGCGAAAAAAAGAAACAAACAGTCCAAGTGAGATCCTCCGTAGAACGATTTCGATTGCCCCACGTGCTTTCTGCATCCATCACACAGATTTTCAATTGGGTCCTGTATGATACCCATGGTGGCCCTTAGGCATGCAAAGTGTTCGGTAATGTGGTGTTTGGCATATTAGGACAAATTCCTACCACCATAATTAGTTAGCGAATGGTTTCAAACAAGCATGTCATAGCGAGCAGTGAGCACCAAGTTTACAATGACTCCTTTTTGTACCATTTTGGAGCTGTCGGAACGAATTTCAGAAACAGCAGTTTTATAAATACTTCTTACATTTTTGGCGTTCACGTGGCGCGAATACTACGCAGATCCAAAAAACAAAATTCATATGGAAATAAAATTAGGTCTCACTAAACGCAAAGTTGCACAATTTGCTTTATCATGTAGCTAAAGAAAAAAAAGCAAACAGCGAACACGCACTATTCATGGCCTGACAGTGAGGAAGATTGGTTTTGTTTCCATGAGTAATACGAATGCAAATGAATACATCTTTTTTTTTTGGCCATTTTTAGGAGCCCAAACAATTTGACATCGCCTTTGATTGAACTCACACTCCATCTTTTTTTGATCAGGCGCCGTTTTTTCTTTTGCCGCCGTATTTGACCGTGATATCTTCGTGCATGACTTCTTACGAGCCTTGGGCAAGTCTAATTACGAATGCAAATGGCGGTCACCGATAATGAAAACGTGAGCCGATCCACAGTGAATGCGCTATTATTTGGTTTGTCTGCAGCAGGGTGGTGCAATTCCCCGCTCGTCGGTGTGTGGTGCTGACGTTTTCTTTTCTCAGTGGACGCCGTTGAATCAGCCGATCTATGCCGACGCTCTTGATTGAATTCTATCTGGTTTCGCAAGCATTGGCTGCGCTGGAAGAAGGCAGGCGTTAGAAAACGCGCTCTAATTATGCGTCTGATAAACGCACTTCCAGTCGCTGACACGCTATTTATGAGTTAGCAGGAGTACCAAGACGGCAATGACACGTGCAATGCCAATGCTTCCTATTCCTTCAGGCTGGCTGTACACTGCATTCTAGGAGTTCGAAATTTTAATCACGTCTGTAAAAAAATGATTACTTCTAGTAGAAGTTATTGCGATCATGCTTAAGATACTTTTCCCAGCTTGTCCAACAAGCAACTGGTATACCTTTATGAATAAGAATGGCTAGTAAAAAGCACAGAATGTTGCAAAATAGTTTTGTAAGTAGTGCGCTTTTTCCATGTATGCATGCGCACGCAATGAAAAATTGGTCAATGGATAGCTTAAAGACTGTGCAGAAAGCTGCCGGTACTGATTTTAGTCCTGAGGCGATGACAGGGAAACCAACAGACGTGGCATTGATTTAAAGGAGTGGCGAATTTTTGCAGTCGTTTTTTGCATAAAGAAACGGCATATTATGTCCTTCCACTGTATTCAAGACGCACTACAGCTCGCTAATGAAAGGCTGGGACGAAATACTTTTATTCCGCAATCGTTTATAATATTTTGGCCTAAATGTTCTTCATTCAGTTTTCAGAAATCCAGCTCTTTTGCACATCAATGTCAATGAGGAACAACGGTGGAATAATTTAAGGTACTGCTATAAACATAGATATGGCAATGGTCTAACATTCAAATGAGCAAGAAATCATGCTTTTCAAGTTTGTTCTGCGCTTGCACCGAGCAGTTCAGACAGGCATACAGAGCCAATGGGGTGCGTTGATGACAATACTATTAGGAACATATTGATGACAATACTATTAGGAGCTTAATGATAGGAATGGTCTAATCTGCCGATGCGTAGCAAAAGTTTGCTTCTTAAGTTTGGCCTGCCCTCGCATATAATAGTAAAGAGTGTATTAGAAAAGAAAAGGTGTGCGTTTTTTACTATTATAGTATCACAAAATACAAGTGTCTAGCTGAGGAGGGACAGGCGGACATATGGATTGCAGTGGTGCGATGTAACGATATGCAAAAAATATGCGTTCATAAGCAATTTGACATTGAAAATGTTCGCTTGTCCGCAATTTCTGGGTATGTCTAAGCTTCCTTTTTATGTAAGCTTCGTAGAAATTTGATCCGAGCAAAATACTAGCGCAGCATGCAATAAAAATGAAGCTCATTTAAAATGCATTTTGTCAAAATGACCAGGAATATAGGAAAAAGTAATTACCCCAACCTAAGGCAAGTGTTTTGTGAACTGCCATATTAAAATCGGGTTGCAGTAGTATTGATAGATTTTCCGCGCATGGTGATAAGTTGCGGTCGATATTAACCTAGCTCAATTTCCTTCCTTAGAACCGTCACTTAGAATACTGCGGCTGGGCACCCGGTGACCAACCTGTGTTAAGTTCAATTCATTTCCGCGATTCTCAAGGTAGTAAGTAGAACGTATCCAACGCCCGCTTTATTTTTGCTGGCAGAAATTTTCGCGGTGCAGTCAAGTGTTTGTTCACACGCTTAGGTGTCCCGAAGACGAAAAGAAAGAACTGAAAAAAGAAGGAAAGTAACTAGATAACATCTCACTGCCGAGATAGATAAGTTTATGAATATTACTAAATATTCCGGAAACGCCGACTGACTTGTTCTATTTCTACTATCTTTCTGCAGATGTGCGTTGTGTTTTCCGAATATATCGGTAAGAAAGTCGCTCTTGTCAAAACGCGGCTAAATACCACAGAAACACGTTAAGGAAAACAATGTTGGCTAAAAGAGAGAAAAATCAAAAGGTAATAGGACGAGGTTATTCCAGATTACGTCTGGTTCACAAAAGTAATGACCTTCATACTTATGCAGTGCGAACCATCTATTAAAAGTTTGCACACATTTAGGTTCTTCTCAAAATGTTCTAAAAGGCTTCTTCTCTCACATAAATTGTTCCTAAAATGAGAAAAGGCAACAAGGTGAATAACATTCTTGTCTACTCATTGCGCGGCACTTCGAAAATGGCCCCGATAAGTGAACTACGGTTGGTAAAAGCCTCCTTAGCTCCATTTAACAATGAACAGAAGGCCCTCGGAAGCTATAGTACATGGCACTTTACTGGATTGGTACTCTTCAGTAAAAGACCGACCCACATTGTGTAGAGCACTAAGCTCGATCATCAATGCTTTATGAACCACCGCCTGCTGCCGTTCTGTTGTCAGCATAAATAAAAAGGTCTTTATTTTCCTTGCAGATCGCAGAGTTATTTGTTGACAGCGGCCTTTATTTGCTCGGTGTCACGGCACGATGTGAAATAATGACCGCAGCGGCAGAACATAAACAACATAAATTAATAGCTCACGAAGGCTTTTTTTTTTCTCGCACGCACTGAACGGAAAACGCTTTGTGTTCTACTTAAGAAAGCTTGCGTAGATAAAAAACAGCATTAAAATACCTCCCATAATTGCGTGAAGTACTGCTGCTGAGAAATGGCAGGCTGCGCATGTTTTAAGCTAGACAACACAAGTTGTGCAGTGATGCAGTTCTGGCCAGACAGGACTGACAGATGTGAAATCACGAAAGACAAAGCAAAGCGTTTCGCACATCGCAAGCCGCTGTTTTGTCTCGGTTGTTTATCAATTTAATAAATTATTATTTAGACATAACTGGTTCTGATAGTACACCGGGATGTGCCGCCAGTGTTGATTCACTTAAGGGTGCAGTTCTGTTTCTTTTACTTTGCGCTCTTTTTCTTTTGTTTCTTTTTCTTTGTCAGACCGATATTCTTCTCAGCAAACAGTAGGCGCTTAATCTATTCAAAACGTATCCACTTAAGCTTCATTATGCAATAATGTGTTTAAAAAGTCGCTGAAAATATCACATTACGAACGCACTCTTCAAATATCAGGCTCAGAGAAATCCTAACATAACTATTTTTATTTCTTCATCTTTTGCAGCTGAGATAGCTAGACTTTCAACAGGCACTCAGTTTTCACATCAGAAACTCTGGTACTGCAATTTTTATTTAAATTTTGTGGAAATACTGCATTTATTTGCGTAATGTTCCCATTCTTAAGCAAAAGCACTATTCATGGCAGCAGAGTCCACCAAGCTTAGATGAATGAAATTGACAGCATCGCATTTAAAACATGAGCTCAATTTTCAACTTTAATACAAATAATAGCAATTTTCTGCTTGCGCTCAAGTTCAATAGCAATTTTTTTTTATTTTGATCACCATTTATTTACTGTGGAAGCCATCTCTTTAAAACAGTCTTCTTTTCCTTCTCGAGGGCCTCATTCACTCTCGGCGCGATTTCGTTGCAGATGTTCTGATACTTAGCCATAAAAAACTTGCTACTCTTCAAGAAACCCGACACAAAATAAGCGAAGTCGGTTTATTCACCTTTCTTAAGACCTCAGTCGTAAATGGTGAAGTACCCAGACAAAGGGGAAATATTTGTCAGGATTCACGAAAAAACAATATATAAGAGGCGCTTTTCGAAGAAAATATTCAATAAATTTTATTGCGAAGCATACCATGTAATTATTATCTCAGTGTCTCGCAAGCAAAGTGAGAAGTCTAGTTACTTGTTCACACGGCTTTCTTTTTATTCCTTCCTGCATTTAGTACTTAATAAGCTCACAAAACTGGTGTTCGGATTTTGAAGAGCATATCACCACAGAACAATCGCCTTACTTTATTCCTCAGTTGTTCACTCCGGTTTCTTTTCAAAAGCTTTTAAGCAATAAAAGCTGTTTATTCAGTTGTTGTTGAGGGCTCCATTTATTTCTTATACATGTTAGCCCAATATTATTTGCATTGTACACAACTATTTTTACAAAGCCCCGGTGTCTAATTTCATTTCCTTCAAAACTGCTAATGTATTTGTTGCAACGGCAACCTCATGGTGCCATGGCGTGGTGCTGAGACAGATAGACAGAGTCATGGAAAACCAGAGAGTTTAATTAGATTTTTTTTCGTATGCAACACTACACGTGAGGATGGGGGTGAAGGAAGCGATATAGAGACAAGAGGAGTGGATTACCAGATGGCATGCTGGATGGGGAAGTCGTGAATGGAGCAGATGTGTTCCTCTTTTGATACAGAAAATTATTTGTTTCATAAAATGCTTTCAAAAACATGTTCTTTTGTTTGCTGTGGTGAAACACCTCCAATAGAATAAATTAAATCAGTAGCTTTAGTGGGACGAATTCAGCGCAAAACTCAGACGAGAGACACAAGAAGACACATAGTAAATTTATGATTTTTGCCGTCAATTCATGCTGTTATGCAGCCCAAACTAGCCAGGCAGCATACTTTCTTAGTCGCGTTAGGCTCAGTGGAGAAATTTCAGCCAGAATAAAAGGTATTTTGATGCGCTGTTCTCACAAGATCTTCGAATGCGCATGCTGACATGAAAGCCAGGACTCATACATCCAGCGTGCGCAATTTTCTTTTCATACATCCAAAACTTTTCATATTTAATCGTACGTGAGTTCATGTCATCTTCGAACCGCGATTTTGGTGGCCATTCGCGATAGCAGGCGAGAGGATAGTCAAGGTGCCGAGAACTCGCGAGCCAATCTCACATAATGAGACCCATCATGGACCTTTGAGAAAATCGGGCACGCCTTTGTTTTTTGATGCCTTCTTCTCATTTTACTCCTCACTGAACCACAGTGTCATTTCTGTGCAAAAATTTAGTTGTGTTCTCTGACAAATCGGAGATGTTCTCTCAATTTTTTATAGTTGCCAGTTTGGTAAATGCTACATGATTGCGTCTCTTTTGGTTTATTTATTCAGTACTTTTCTTTATGCAGTCCAGCAAACATTTTTTTTTCAGCAAACATGCCGCGTAAGCATTAAATTTTTTTTCTGTTTTTGAGGAGCTTCTTATGCAGCACCTCACCCAGCTCTTGAAGTTTCGTATTAGCGTTTCCAAAAAAAAAACACACTTTTTTCTTTCCGTGATTGCTTCCTTTTTGCTTTTTTAGACAGTTTAGAAAGAAAATGAGTGGCCTACTTAGTTTATACGAACGCTGATCCATCACGCATGAAGAAAGCGTCGTTTCGTCAGTATTCCGCTCGATCGGGAACCGATATTATGTTCGGGTACACAGAAAAATATGGAAGGAACAGAACAGTTTTCAAGGAGTAGCGAACGTCGGCCGATCGACTAAACAACGCATTGCAGAGGGCGGATAAGGCTGCGCTAGAGCGAAGAATTACCATCCGTGCGTGAACCATCAACGGAGGAACCCACTGCGAGTGTCCAAGAAACAAGAAAACACCTTAAAGGAAAGATACAAAGAAAAATAGAAAGTTGCTTGACAGGTTCTCTTGATGTAGTGCCCATCTCGCGCCAATGATCACCAAGAAGCCAAAATTTAGACTACCCCGAATGAAAGTTGGGCACTCTTTATTAATTTGGTTATTTTCGCAGCGGGGCCGTGACGAGGTTGTAGTTTTCGGTAAAGGCTGCCAGCTCTAGGTGAGATGCTGGCACATCAACTTCATCTGCTACAAAAACGAGATTTCTTCCAAGGTTGGTTGATGATAGTTTTTCCTTTCGGTTTTGCTCGTCAACGCCGTAAAGGCTATGTTCGGTCTTAAACCCATCGCAGCCGAACACCCAGTTTTGACTTTGCCAACAACTTATTCATAGTTCTCATTCTCTTAGGCCTTGGAATTTTCATTACGTCACTGAAAGATAAGCCCTTCATGGTACTCATTCCTCTTTTTTTTTAACTACGGCGAAAAATGCGTTAACCCTAAAGTTTAGTCTGCTAGTGCTCTAATGATTGGTTCGGTCTGGGTACTCTATTTAATTTATCTGCTTGAGGACCGCAGAGCTAGTCCACACCTGTACTGGACGAACGCAATTAAATGACTGGGCGGACAGTGGGTTTTTACCTCTTCATTGAGCACTTCGGGACCGTTCAATAAATTTGTCTGTTTCATTACTGCAACCCAAGGGATAATCTTGTCATCATGAAGAAGCATCGAAGATTAAATTCCGAATGCGCCCAAATCATAACTCAGGGTAATTCATTTTGAATGCTGATGGCGTCTATTCGAGTCAATCAAACTTCAAAATTTAGAGTGTGTACACCCCCCTCCCCCCCTCCTAAGAGTCATGCGGCCAGTTTTCGAACTAAATAATAAATAAGTTAGCGCAGTCGGCTGTCAGCGAATTTGGAAAAAAATAAGAACTGATAGTCTATTTGCTCACCACTTAAGGTTTCTGCCTTTTGTCCTTCGGTTACAGGTTGAACGGTCTTCTGCAAAAAGAATTTATGTTCCTCAGTTCCTTTCGTATACGTGTGGTGTTCGCGGCTCGATTGCCATTAATAAGGATACTAAGATTAATGAATTTATCAATAGGGAAAACGTTTCGACAGATATGCTCCAGCCCGCTAGAACTGAGCACTTCAGAGGGCGCAGACGATTTAATTATTCACGTATCAACGACCTTATGAAACAACAGGGGAAATGCAGAAAATATTTAGAGCGGGGATATGTTTGAGAAAAAGAGAAATTTTCTGAAAAGAAAATTATCAGCAAATGCACAAGCTCCAAACCGTGTCGTCGCCGTCTTGTATAATTATGAAATGGCTGTATCTAATAGAAGCAATGTATTGACAAGTACATGTACTTGCTGCCTAATCGCAGAAAGTCCGCTTACACAACGGCATATACTACCTGATCCTGATGTTTTGCTTGTTCGTTAATCAGTCTATATTCCCGCTACTAAAGTTCACCTTTGAAGAGTGTGTCTGTGTTTTTTAAAATACCGTTCAAGCTTCTAAGCAGACGCATGCGCAGTTTTACCTCTGAAGTCCATAACTTATTTGCTTGTGCAGTTATCTTTCGGCGAGGTAACAATGCATTTGCAGATTTTGTTTTTGTTGTTGAGCTGCGCTTAGAAATAGAAATAAGGCTTTGTTCTTAGAAAGGGCTTTGGCTTTGAAGGTCAGGTTGGATGAGAGAGAACAAAGTGAAGAAAACACGTACTGTGACGCTTACAAAGCTAGATTTAGTTGGCTCCCTTTCACTGGGTAAATAGGTTAAAGAGATACGAACACAAATAGAAAGGAAAGAGCATAGCATGGAAAACCCATGCACTCAAACTAAATGTGCAAGTAAATGCAGCAAGCAGTAACTCGGGGAAGCCGCCTTTAGAAACTGCAGCACCGGTCGAGGAGCTTTCGGCAGCCTTTGAACCGTAGGGCCAATGTCCCAATAAACTCGTTTGCGAAGATGTTTTTGCGCCCGACTGCTCGGCGGGACTGGCCATGACTTGCTTCTAACGACGAAGCAAGGTGAAAAAAAAAAGATCAAAGCCGCCGCGGTGGCTCATTCGTAATGGCGCTCGGCTGCTGACCCGAAAGGCGTGGGTTCGATCCCGGCCGCGGTGGTCGCATTTCGATGGGGGCGAAATGCTAGAAGCCCGTGTACTGTGCGATATGAGCGCACATTAAAAAACCCCAGGTGGTCGAAATTTCCGGAGATCTTCACTAAGGCGTCCCTCATAGCCTGAGTCGCTCTGTGACTTTAACCAGCCATTAAACTCCCATAAACTGAACTAAACTATTTAGAGATCGTTCGTATCTCACAGCGGTCAGTAATCGCAACTCCTCAAAATAGGTCAAATATTAGTTTTCTTTTGTCATTCCCTACTACCTAACAACCTTGACAGACGACACGCGTTGAATTTGTTTTTTTATAAGTTGACATAAGGGTGGCATCTTCTCTTCCTTTATAATTCTAAGTTTTTCATTTGGGATCTTATGCGTTCGTAGTACGCATCTTCATTGCTACCAAATATCTTTACTCTGCAGTAATTTATTGCCTTTGCTTCTAACGTGAGGCGAAGGCAATTGGTCAGAGGTTTCATCTATCCGGATACCTGCTTTGCGTAACAATATCGCGTTAATTGTAAGATGATGAACTGTTGTCTCTTAGGCCCACATGTGTGTGGATGTCTATGGACATACATGGACATGTATGGACATGATCATGACATGTTGTCTAAGGCTGTTCTCTTAAACTCGAGCCACTGTTTTGGTCATGCGTTTGCTTATGAATCATTACAGCATTAACTCTGTGAATTAGTTGTCCGTGACCGAATACAAATCTCTCCGTGTGTATTTAACTAGTGATGTCTGTTGACATAGGCACATTAAATACAGAACTGCAAAATAAGGTCGAAGTTTGAGTTTGTTACGCAGGAATGTCAAGTATTTTCCTTCACAAACTAACGAACTGCTATACACAACTAACGTAAGGCCTATACTACAGTATGCGTGCACAGTATAGAACCCTAAAACTAAAAATGATATTGATAAATTAGAAAAGGTCCAAAACCTGAGTGGTCGTTTTGTTTTAGATACAGCAGAAATTTCAGTGTTAGCAGCGCAGAAGTTGTTAGAATGGGTTTCACTGCATAGACGCAGATACATACTTAGGCTGAAATTCTTCCATAATATATATAATTCTAAAACAAGTATTGACCGCGACCATTACTTATTTCCGCTAGACTATATATCTGCAAGAAGGGACCACACTTTCAAAGTAAAAGAAATTAAATGGAGAACTGTTTTATTAAAAACATCATTTTTTCCAAAAACAATAAATTAATGGAATAAGTTGCCCCAGGAAGTCGTTTCAACAACATCTAAAGAATCGTTTGCCGCGTTGCTGTAATTTTTACTTACGTGTTTTGTACCAAATTATGCTGCAATGTATTTTATGTTAGTCTTTTTTTCTTCTTTCCCTCCCAATATGTGGTATGATTGTTGTAACTCTCTCTCTTCCCCCCACACCTTACACTTTAATGCCAAACAGGAGTTGTGGGCAATGTGAAAAGTAAATAAATAACAAATAAACCGTGTATACAAATCAAATGGGGTGGTTCGTGAAAGGCAGTTCCGACCGGGTGCGAAATGTATTCTTAAATAGGAATACATGGAAGCAAAAGTTTTCAAAGCAGTTTTCTGATTTCACAGTACACATCATTAATACCTCCTTCTACGAAGAGGAACCGAATTCATAATAGAACAGGTTTTGAAACAAGAAGCATTATTTAGATAGCGATGTACATTTAAAACACTGCGAAACGTGTGGATGAGAGTCTTCCGCCACTGAGGGCACAAGGCGGTGTGCCGCAGAAAAAATACATGCGAGCGAAACTAATCAAATCATACTACTTGTTTAAAAGAGCTGCCATAGAGGCGGCCGTTCGTTAATAGTTGGCGACTGCTTTGAAGCAGAGTGTGACAAAGTACGCTTCATCATTTCGCTGCTGGAATCGGCATCGCACCGTCGCCTCTTGGTTGATTGGCAATTGTTGACTAGTCTGCTGTGACTCACAACGTTCCACGTGGAAATCCTCGTGTAGCAGGTGGTCCGAATGTCAACAGCGCCTTTCCCTTTTCTTTACGGCTGCCTGAGAGCTCGAGCCACGTATAGCTTCAACTGTGAACTCGTGTACGGGGCCCTTTTATAACAGCCGCGTTAAACCCTGCTCAGCGACGCGGGAAACTGCCGGAATGCCACGAGAGGCACAGATACTGAAGGGAAAGTATATACCCAAGGCAAAAGAAATGACGGCGAAAAAAAAAAAAACATTGTGCTCCGGACCACCTTCGTTTATTTTTTGCGACTTTCAGCATACAACTGTAAGAAACGTGTTGGTGTCAAAACCTTCCGTTCACCCGGCAACTGCACAAACGAACGAAATGCCACCTCAGAGTTTTATTCCAGAGAACGCTACGACTACTGAGTGCAATGAAAGAGCTGCTTTAGGGACAATTCATCTTCCGAAGCGCCACCCTCACAAAACGAGCAAACCCTTTCAAACGCACTTTGCGCTCAACTTTTGCAGCCCTCTCACAACGCGCTGGCCAGTGAGTGATAATTAATGACCCAACACAAAGGGTAACCGCGGAGCGCCGCTCTTCTCATGCCGCTGTGTCGCCGTCCCGCAACTTTCTGAAAAGCTTTCCCATCGCACTCAGTTGTGTACACAGCAGCGCGACGCACTGTTACGACTACCATTGTTACCTCTCTGCCTGTGAACTGCGCGGCAGACCATGGCTGCCGGAGTGCAAACGAGACGTAGTCTCCCCTGATGTTTCTAGCGCCCTTTGTATCTGAGTAAACTTTTGCTTGCGGAAGAGATACCTGTTCAGCACAGCCAGTCAAAGCGAGTCTAGGAGAACCTTAGACTTCAATGAACCTAAGCCAAGGCAGTCTTCTGTAAAGACTGCTCGAATCGACCATATTCAAGCTATCGCTCTGGTGGTAGAGAAATGAGCTGGATGTAATCAAAACCTATGTATAGCTTCCGATAAGTTACGAGAAAGCGCTTCCGTATGTCGGAACCTCACCAGGCATTGCGGAACCAGGGTGTAGGAGCACCACATCAAAAAATACTGGAATATATCTACAGTGTATGCACAGCCATCACAATGATCCATAAAGAAAGGAATAAAATCCCAGTAATGATCTTTATTAGGCAAGGAGACAGGATCTCTCCACTGCTATTCACCGATCTTTATGCCAGGTATTTGGAGAGCTCTATTGAAAACAGTTGGGTATAAGAGCTAATAGAGAATACCTTTGTAATCTGCGATTCGCTCATGACATTGCCTTGCTAAGTAACTCAGGGGACGAATTTCGAAGCATGTTCAATCACCTAGACAGGCAAAGCAGAACAGCGGATTTAAAAATGAGTGCTCAGAGAACTAATGCTCAACAGCCTTTGGAGGGGACAGCAATTTAGGATAGTTAGAAAGGCGCTAGAAGTGGTAAATGAATGCGTATACTTATGGTAGGTAGAGACCCCAGATCCCGACCACAAGAGCGAAATAAGTAGACGAGTAAGTATGAGGGGAAGCCCATCTGGCAAGTACTCTCAGATCGTCAATAGCAGTTTACCAGTGTCCCTCAAGAGAAAAGTACATTCAAGAGCTGTATCATACAAGTGCTCATCAATGGGGCAGAAAGGTAGAGGCTAACGAAAAGGGTTTATCTGAAATCGAGGAAAACTACCGCGCCATTGAAAGGAAAACGATAATCCTGGGCAATGTTGCGGGACAGGGTGAGACGACAGTAGGTCAGGGAACAAACACGAGTTAATGACACCCTAGAGGAAGTGAAAGAGTTAATATGCTTGGGCAGGGAATGTAATGCGAAGGAAAGAGCCGATGGCTGTTAACGTTAACGAATTTAATTGAAAGAGAAGGCAAGCGTATCGAGTGGCGGCTGAAAGTTAGGTGGGCGGATGAGATTAAGAAGTTTGCGAGGATAAGTCGGCCGCAGCAGGCACAGGACCGGACTAACTTGAGAGATATGGTAGCGGCCTTTGCCCTGCAGTGACCGTTGTGAATCGGACGATGATGCTCTGATAATGATCTCTGCGGTGGCGGCTATGTGGACGAAACGACGACACCGACCATGAGACCAAAGCGAAACGGCGGTGGCTAGCATCTAAGATGAAATACGACCAGAATTAAATTAAGGGCGCCATGTCTCTAACTGACATACCAATTAATTGTATTGTAAACAATCTCTGCATTTGCCTATGCATTCATTTCACCACAGTAGCCTCCACTACCGTAAACTGCATCTTTATAGCAGTTTTCTCATAGCATCATGATAGATGCGCTTCCGTGATGCCCTCTCATGGTGAGGCAACAGTAGCAAGCGTATAGGTAGTCGTATGCCCGAAGCCGTCATCTCAAGAATGCGCATCGCACGTTTGCTACTTTAAAGCTCTCGAACAGCAGGCGTGCGTTCATCCAGTGTTGCGTCTCGAAGTGGTAAAAAACCTCTAATTTCAATACATAAACAGCAAAAAAGTCGTCCCGGAGACAAGGAAATTAGGCATCTATAAAGCGCCTATGGTGCCATAATCGGCCGAACGGCGGCGCGGCAGCTTCAGCCACGTTAGTTGCACCGTTGACAGCTTCAAAGAGTTATCAGTTTCGCGCATCGCTTCCGTTCTAAGCCTCTCGCATGCGCACCGTTCGCGCGCTCAGTGCGCAATGCGCGATGGCGCAGAAATGAGATGGATCCATAGCCCACTCCCTCCTGGATCCTTCCACGCCAAACGTCCCAGACGTTGTGCTCGACCATCTCCAATTTGTTGAAAAAAAAATCACGGAAACTAGTCGTAATGTGAGTAATGAAACACTGAAAAATTTTTGCCGAAAAAAATTATTCTTGAGGTGAGGGCAGTTTGAATATTTAGAAAAGACGAAAAACAAGGCACTGCTCAATTATTAACAAGTCAAAATTTTTACAAAAATTTTCAAAAACTTTCATTGACAAATGCATAGATTCGGGCTTTCGACATAAATCGGAGTGTGCAGCTTTACGGAGCACAAATATGTTTAAAAAATCTAAAACGTATCAAAATGTACCATATTTGTCATTTTTTGTTTTAAATATTATCTTTCTCTCAGAAATTTGGAAAAAGCCATTTTGTTCCTCGAAATGTCTATTACCTATAATAAATGTTACAGGTGATGAAATTGCGTACACGGATGTAAAAAAATACCAAAGTTGCAAGAGGTGCGTTTTTAGCCAAAAACACTCGTTAATTTCACCCTTAGGTGGTCCAAGTAAAGTGCATACCGCTGCGGCGAGTAACGCGAGACGCTCCGGCGCTGAACGCGGCCCGCTCGCGCATAGGTGCGTCGCTCGCATGAAGGTGCGCGCCGGCATAGTGGCTCCTCTACAGTTGTCTCTGGTGTATTAATGCAGAAATTGCACTAATTAAATCAGATACAACAAACACATCACATCGGAAACAACTGGGCATGAGCCTCTGACGGCCACAAGGGTCAGGTACTACGTGGTGCTGCTGCGTCGCGGATTGTTTCAACTCCGGATTGTTCTGGTCATTTCCAGATCGGCGTCTAACAAGCTCTTATGCTGCTGCTTACGTCTGTCATGGCGCCGTCAGGAATGACTGACTGAGACATAACCACACCGAACAACTAGCTCACTTGGGCATGTGCCGCCCTAGCAACGTTAATAAAATCTTTTCCCACGAATACTTGTTCGACTACTCAACGTCTCCATGCTTGCCTGCAGTGAAAACTTCACTCAAAGACAAGAACTATAGCTTTCGCGTGGCTAAAGTGTCGTCAGTGTCAGTCTCTGCGGTGAAGAGGCGTTAAGAGAGGACGGAACTTGCTGTCTGTGGCTACGGAGCATGTTTCCAAGCCGCCCTATACAAGCAGAATGCCTGGAAAATTGTGGTGACTATAGACAGCGGAATACTGGGTCACTTTGCAATGACGCGTGAAGTTTGATTCCAGTGTATTTTTGCTTTTCTGGCGGAGATAAATTTGAGCTCAGTACCAGAAACAAGCATTTCAGGAACTGTCGCGTTGGACACCGACCACAGCCCGATCCGTCTTCTTCACAGTTCTCCTCGCAACCAGACGTTGATAACACGACAATGTTTGAAGCACAATCAGAACGCTGCAGGCCAGGGATGCAAAGCGCTCACTTCACCAATGCGGTCCACAGCCTGTGCCGCCAGTGACAGTGTTCAATTTCCAGTTCCGGACTACTTGCTGACATGTCTCAGCTTCCGCTCTGACAGGAAATATCATCAGGGTCACAAGACCTACTTGCAAGGGGATGCTTGTGAACTCGGCCCCGGTGCCAGGCTCCCCCACGGTTATCGTGTCGGGCCGCCTACGTCTGCTAGCAGACAACGCGAGCCATGGCCACAACCATTAAGGAGCGAACGCAGTTTTTTCGCAGTGGCGCCGCGCGCATGGTTATCTCCTGAAGTCTATGTGAACTTTGATCTTGACAGCAAAAGCTCACATTAGTCACTCCCTCTCACGAATGGTGCATGGCATGGCTGAATTTTAAGCGTATCGGCAGCGTGAATCGCACCACCCGCCGCCAACATAGCCGAGCAGACGCCTGTGTGGTCACAGCCAACGGTGACGTTGTCACAGCACACGAGCAAATAACCCTGGATTAGGTGTATTGGCAATAAAGGTTGTTTACCGCCACCACCGCAGGAACAGCTTCCCTACCCCGAAAAAACAATCCATGTGCTCGTCGGCCCAGCGCGCAAAAAACAGAGCAACTGTATGAAAAACCTAGAGTATGAGCTCATTGATCGATCGTTTGATTCGGATCAACAAGTTTGCGGATTGCATATTTTAAGGCTGCATGCGGGCTTAAGGTGTATTGCACGTATTAGGATCAGTTTTGCTACTTGAGAGTGTGCCGGACGGCTTCAGCGTTCCGGTTGATAGATTGGCGTGCCCGCGGCGGCACAGGCGTGAAGATTTCTTCCGGGTATTGTGGCTCACGCGGTATATCCGTTGCATCACGGCTTTTAGCTGCTAGGATTTTCGTCCAAGCTAAAACCGCGATTGGATGCTATTGCCATGGATCTCGATTAGTGCGGTCCACCCAGGAAGGGAGCGTAAACGATTCCACGACAAACGCAACATTGCATGCTATTTTGAACGTTTCTTTTATAGACAATGAGAAAAATGTGTTACACGTCGCGATAGCGCTCAAATTCCTGTGCAGTCAATCTACGCTGGGTTGGAATAACAGTTCAGGATTTTTACTGCGCACTTTTGCCCTTTGGCATATGAATCAAAGGAAAGCATATGAATCAAAGGAAAAGGTATAGGCTGGTTTTTCATCATTTCAGCACCAAAATGAGCTAAGTTAACAGTGATGATTGCTATCAATAACATAATTTCAAAATTCACGTTTATTTTTCTCCTAAGATCACGTGCTTCAAATTAATTAGCTACAGTTTATCCTAATTGGGACATTGTAGTGTTTTCAGACGCACTTAATTCTCTTTGCTGAAAGAAAAGACAGCTGAACTCAACTGCAGCCTTTCGAAGTCCTTGCAGGCACTGTAGTTGTCACTGTAATGCAGCCTCCTCACTGGCTCCATTGTAACTTATAATAGCGTTAGTATAAGCCATTGAATTATTGGTGTTTAGTTTTGTGAGATAACAGCCTTCACGAGAAAGCGGCTCAAGCTAAGCGCCTAAGTGACGAAGCACACAGAAGAAAAATGCAGGCGAAAGCAACACCGTATTATTTAGTTACTGCTAAATAAAAAACAAAACTAACACTTTTTGCAGCACCAGCAAGCTGTTTAAGTGAATTCTATGTCATAAGAGAGGAGCAGAGAAGACTAACCGGCAGCCTTTTTCAATACGATGACCCCGAGGTTTATTGCTGAAAAAGAAAGAAAAAGGCATGCCCAGTAATGACATTTGAGTTTTTTTTTATTTTCTCTTTCTATCGCATTTAAAGGGCACCAAGCTAGCGCCCGGAGCAATGGCGCTTTAACCTGACTAAAAGGTCTGATGTTCATGTCGCTGCTGTCCTTGCTACGAATAAGGACGCTTTATTTAAGACGGCTTAACCACTAAAGTGCGCCATGAAATTCTAGGATCAGAGAGCGTTGAAGCCACTTTTGTTCCATCTTACCTTAACGCTGAACCAAGTCTGGAGTTTTGTTTTGTGCTTGGCGTGAGTGTTTTATTCGATCTATTGGTACGGTATTGCTGGCCCCAGCAATTTTTCTTCAGTGTGCTTTGCCACTTAGGCGCTTAGCGAGAGCCGCTTTCTCCGCAGAAACAGCGACAATATCGCTTAAGAAGCTTTTCCGCGGATTAGTGGCGCCGCGTCCTAACGCCACCATCCTTCAACGCAACTGCGCTCTGTATCAATGTATTAGCGACGAAGGTTACTATCAGTACCATGTAGTTGTGAGCAAACATAAGAACGTGCGCAGGGCATTATGTTGCCTTACGCTCACAATAAATGCGTTCAGTAAGATGTCCTGGAGACCTTGGCAGAACAAGGAAATAGTGTTCTTTCCCATGCTCATTAGCTAGCTTAAACGCTTGCATCGAAGTGTTGAGCGAACGGGATTGGCTACGCATATTCAGACTACTGTGATGATCACTTTTCTACTAGTTATTTACGCACCTGTTTTCTTCCGCGGTTAATAGGCGAGTAAAATGGTCGAGACGCCTATCGCTATGAAGCTTTCACGCGTTCTGACAGCTTTGATTCTGAAGTAATTGATTGAAAGTCTTGAGCTTTAAATCTAGCTAACTGATCCGCAAAACACGGTTTCGTTGTAATCATCAGCCTTCATGACCTATGTGAGCACCATTCTTTATTTTTATTGTGATCATCGTGCTTGACTTATTCTAAATCCCCGCCATTTGTTCGTCTCGACCGGTTGCGAATATAACCCGTGCGCTACCTCGTCAAATATTATTTTTGTGACCTATATAGCTGTAGAGTGACCGGTAGATTGTCCTATTAAACAATGAGTTAGCCACACTTAAGGTTTATTGATTGTCAACAGCGTATTTCGGCTCGAGATGCTTAAATCAATCGCCTGATACAAACAGCATTACATTGTATTACATTCTTTAGGGCCGGACTTAGCAAAGAATCATTACCGATGCATTTTCTTCGCATCTCCTAATTTGCAGGTGCTACGTGTGACACAATTGTTAATAGCCAACATGCAAATGCAATTTACCGGATTGGTATCCAAACCTGTACTGACCAACGGAAAACAAAGAAAAGATTGTATTCTGAGACGCATCTTTAGAAAGATGGCGTTTGGTTCGAGAGAGGTCGATAGGCACAAATTCTGGGCTACGCATCTTCAGTCGTGCTTATCAAAAGAATGCTCGTCAAAACGAGAATATAGTGACATTTTATCAATTTATTTATGCTAATTTTAACGGCATTCTAACATCACTACAACCTTTCAGAACGTTCAGCCCGATGCAGAGGGGAAAAGTTGGCGAACATGCTAGCAGACGAGTCGCTGCTCCTTCTCAAGAGTATCAATAAGTCTGAAGGTGTACGTAGCATAAAAACAAAGCACATGGAGTTATTTTGCGCTGGGGACCGTTGTCACCCACCTAAGAAGGTGGAATGGGGAAATTAGTAGCATCGTTCACGCCGCCTTCCCTGCAGGCCCGATCATTTAGAGGCTCGCTGCAGCAAGCCTGCTTCTCAGATTCTTCGAAGAATCTAGTTTTCTGCTGAAATAGTTATAAATATTTTTTTTCTCTTTTGGACGGATGCACAACAATCGCGAATATGACCAGTGTAACGCTATTCCCTCCTGACTAACGCCGTGGGCTCTACGATGGGCAGTATGTGGTTATATTTGCGCTTCTGCTAAAAGGAAAAAGTTATAATAACAAACTCGAATATAAGCAGCATTATCACGTTTTTCTGTTTCAGAACCGCCTATGTGAATATTAGTATTGTACTAATATTTGGCAAAGAGGATGTGTTAAGGGTGTACGTGAACAGTCAGATGAAACACACAACGGGTCGCAAGAGGCAGTTAATGTTGGCTTCCACTAATAGTTGGACCTCATAATACTTCCACCTCGGTTGGATGCATCTAAGATGACCAGCATAATAACTGTGGAACCGGAACATCACAATAAGAATATACGTAGCCAAAGAAAATTACATTTATGCATTCTAGATTATATCATTGAAATATGATCAACAACGAACCCAGAGCTGTCCATTACAGACGTACAGGGTCGTCCACTCTAAGTACGAACACGGCACACGGTTGCCGCGCTCCGCGGAGCGCGGGAGCATCCGGCGCGGTCGCGCATCGAAGCTCAGCGACGCAGGCGCACGCTGGCCTGGAGGCGGTGCTTCGGGTCGTCAGCTGCAGCGCGGGTGCGCACTGTACTAGCTCTGCGGTGAAGCGCACCGAACATTTAGCGCGATTACAGCGCTCGTGTGCACTGAGACAGCACTGCGGGAGAGCGCACTAACTAGAGCGCGTTGTCGCTGGTTGCGCGTACAACTCAGCGGCCTCTCGTCTCAGTGCCACGATCTCTGTGATATGCATGTATTGCTGCAAACTTGTCATTTCAGGTTTGAATTGATTTGGTTTAAGGGGCTTAACGTCCGAAAGCCGTGGTAAAGAGATTGTTTGTGGCTTGATTTTCTCTCTCTCTCTCTCTCTCTCTCTCTATATATATATATATATATATATATATATATATATATATATATATATATATATATATATATATATATATATATATATATATATATATATATATATATATATATATATATAGGACTTGCTACGTACGCCGCTATTGACGAGGGTAGCGCTGGTGAACACTCGCAAGGTTCGCTTACACCCAATAAACATAAATACCCATCGGAGGTCGTGGGTTCGGATCCCACCTGCGGCATGGTTGTTTTTTCTCCTGCTTTATAATTTTCTTTAAACCAAATGATTTGCACTACAAATTAAAAATAGAAACATTTCCCGATGCACCCCCCTAAGGTAGCAGTAAATTAAATAACAAAATTAAAGAAGATCAACGCTAGTTTAATCCGAACAAAAATTTGAAATGGGATGGATGAAGAATACTGAAATCAGCCCGTACAGATGGCGTTTTAGGGATACATGGTTGCAGCTTTTTTGATCACAGCATTCAACTCATACTAAAGATTTCATCTGCCCACATGGCGTCTTCAGTCGAAGCACCTTTCCAGAACCTGTAACACAGATCGTGTCGCCAGTTATGGAACTTTGCAGTGATTATGAGAAAAAAATTAAGCATGTACACGCAATACATCATACTACGCAGAGTGCTAGCTCGGGGGTCTTAACATTGCGGCTTCATGCACGTGTGATCGCACAAGAAAGAAATGGTCATTTTCCCAGTGGAATTAATTATCCGCCTTCAGCCAGAACGAGGCACGGAATACAATTACTGGACTCACGAGAGCAGAAACTAGAATGTGAGGCAAAAAAAGATGTCACTTCCCTTTACGGGCTCTTAGAAGAACCCATCACCAGAGAACGCAGGGAGAAATGTCTTGGACGCCACAGGCCCCTTAATTTTCGAGTCAGACAGTGTCGAAGATATGGAAAGACTGGTGTTTTACACATACCGTGCTCCGGGGGCAAAAAACGAAGCATTGATGCCTTCTTTAGCGTAACAAACCCGTCCTGTTAGCGTGGCAGCTAATTTATCTGTGAACACGTATCCCGCGGCGATTGGAGTGAACGCTGAAAGGAAATGTTATGAAGTAATTAGCTCAAGAAGTGCTGTAGAATATAACAAAAAAGTCATGTTGACACATCTTTTTCTCTATTTGTCCTTTACTGGAGCGTAACCGAGGTCTGACGTTTGACAGCTTTGAAATAAAAATTAACTGAAGCAGTGGAGGGTTAATTTGGTCGCAGTAATCAAATTCGTTTCTTTCGAAGTAAGCAAAAAGATGCAGAAAATAATTTATTTTTTTTTCTGTCTGTCATTAATCATTAAGTTTCTGTCATGACTAGACTTGTTATTATCTTTATTTCTTTTTCTGTTATAAAAATTTTTTGCTCTGAGGGGCCCATCAGCAGAAAGACAACTGTGGAGTCAGAGAAACAACACCTGTGGGCTTTACTTGGGCAAACAAAAATGTTGCGTAAAGAATCGCAGAAGAAAGAGCCGAAACGTTGGAGATTGTATTTCGAGATTTATTTATATTATCTTTAGCACGTGTAAAGAGGGAAACCGCCGTTTCAAAAGGGCAATTTTTCAGGATATTTGCTGCTTTTCTGTAAAAAAATTAAAGCTCCAGTAAATAAATTTTTCCACAACACTCCGTCGCAATAAAAAAAAAAACGTTGCTTCAGACCACCTTAAAATTCAAACCGCTTTAGGTGCGCTAGATATATTAAAAACGCGCCAAGCTTATGTGAGGTTGGCGTACTCAATCACCTTAAATTTTTGCAACCTAAGTCCTTTCACCGCACAGTTTTACATGCCTTTCGTGAAAATATAAAAAAGACACTGCAAAACATTAAATGGTTTATCTGTTTTATATGTTGAACTGCAACTCATCTCCACGCTGCAGAACAGCTGGAAGGACAGGCGATATGTAATACGTGACATGTTTTCACAGCGTATTATTTGCCTCAAATCTGGGGGGGCGCATTTTTCTCACTTGTTCTTTCTCTTTACTACTAAGGCTCTTAATATATTCCATCATTTGGCACCAAAGAGAAACAAAGTAGTAAACTCAAACGTAGTGCCCAGCAATCACCAGGCATTTATTAACTAAAGCATTCGCAGGTCTACTTTCGTTTACCACCTCACGTTCTAAGTTTTCCATTTTTTTTTGTACATTCAAATACCAGCGGTGGCTATGTATACAAGGCGCACGAACTCCTCATACAGAGCAGTACATATTAAAATGCTACGCTCTGGAATGCGGGGAAAGTTCATGGAGCAGTTGCAAGCAATTCGCAGGGTGCGGATTAGCAAGAAGTTTCGAAACTTGGGTCGTTTTTGATGAATAACTCAGAACTCCACTAAATGTGAGACACTATAGTGTGTTGGCTTTCGAACTGGCCGTGGCGATTCTATAATACCCACGTGCTAGCACCGCTTTTTTTTTATCCGCATATTGGGCAGTTTGGCGTACACAGGAATGCGAGGATACAGATTACCGACAGCCCGAAAACAAGAAACACGTGTTAAAGAAGACAAGATATCCGGAAGTACTAAAATAAGCTGACGCACTTTTCTAGCTGGTTAAACACGACAAGAAATTTAAAGAAGGCTACAAGAAATTTAGTGGTATTATAGGCGCATCTTGATGGATTTCCTCTTATTTTCTTAAGAAATTTTATTTTGGTTCATAGCATATCTGCTACAGATAAGCCGAAGCACGAAACATGTTCTGTAGGGCTGCTACAATGGGCTCAGCTTTCTATTTAGCTTATCAGAGCGCGGGAGCGACACTACAGCGCCGGTGAAAGTAACAGTAACAAGATGCCCTTTCTTACTGAGATACTTTACTTCAATAATTTTCTAGGGCTCTGTATCGTCCTAAAGACTACGAAAAAAAATTCCTAAAGACACTTTCTCACTTTAGATTTCTTCCCTCCGTTTATCAATGAAGTTCATCTTGATACGATTTCTTAAAATACAAAATAAAAGGTGCAGCTAGTCCGGTACTATTTTATATTCTCAACAATAATGAAAAACCTCAACACAATCCTGCATACGCGAGCCACTGTTCGGCGCTGATAAACATTAGCTACTAAGCCAGGGAGGCCTCATCAATTGCTGCAAAATAAAATCATATCGGCCTGCCAAACTGACCGGTTTATTTAGGCTTGCCTCAAGTGATGCAACACTAGTCTGCAATACCAAGGCTGGGAACGATGCTTCAATAAAGTATCTTCGATACTGATACCCGATACCCTGAAAATCATATGTTAAATACTTCGATACAATAATAAATATTGATTCTATGGTGATTAGCGAAGTTAATTGCTCTGTAGTTTATAGAATGTGTTAGAAATTGCCTTTAAAATAGATTGCAGTAGACATGAACTGCTCAGTGCATAGATTTCATAATTTGACTTTCGAGCGAAGCAGGTCCTGTAAGCTTCAAATAAGGAATAAGGGGGTCAGACTATCAGGCCTGCGTGTGCTTGAAAGCGCGCAGGCTCGTGCTTTAAGAGTATGCTTGGGTTTGCCATGTAAAACTTCTACATGGGGCACATTTTATGAGGCCCGCGCCTGCCCAGCACGAATTCATTTCCAACAGGAGCCACTTCGTGTGCATTTGCGGCATCTGACCAGGCATCGTCATCACCCCCTGACTAACATTATTGCGGTGCGTCCAGATGCAGCCTTTTCCAGAGCCCTTTGGATGCAGCGCAATGCGCTGCCTTCGAACTACGCGCCGCACCAGATTGCGGAGGTGCCACTTTGGGCAGTACCAAAACCATCTATACGGACAACAATCCCAGGGATAACAAAGAAAACGCACATTCCAACAGTCGGACTGAAACAGCTGGCGCTGTCATACATTACATCTATGTATACTAACACCCAGCATGTTTTCGTGGACGGATCCGTTACGACCACTTCTTCAGCTGCAGCGGTGATAGTGCCAGGAAATGCTTCATGTCACCGTTTCAGGCTCATGCACAAAACGTCCTCTACGGCAACCGAATTGGCAGCCATACGAGAAGCCGTCCTTTATATTGGTCACCAGCCAGCGCAGCAATGGACTATATTCTGCGACTCGAGATCGGCATTACAGGTCGTACAAACTTATCTAAAACCAAGAGCATGCGAGCAGCTGGTTCAACAGATTGTGCTTTTGTTAGCCGAGGCTTTCCACCGCGGCCATATCATAAAGTTTCAATGGATACCGAGCCATTGCGGCATAGCGGGAAACGAGCGTGCTGACGCCGAGGCTCGGATGGCACATAGTGATGGTGCTTTCATTGAGATAGCCTTTTCAAGATCAGACATTGGAGCCTTGTTGGCGCATTTAATGCAGGCGGCAATGCAGTCGCACTGGCATGATCCGAGTCATCAACAGGACCGCGTGTGTAAGCTTGACGCTGGCTCACGATTACATTTCCCATCTGTGGTGGTGCGACGTCATGGGACTTTACTCCACCGGCTACGGCTTGGCGTTGCCTACACCAAACACTATCTTCACAAGATCGGCATCGAAAGTCACCCAAATTGCGCACAGTGCAACACACCAGAGACTATTGGACACCTTCTTTGCGCGTGCCCGAAGTATACTTCTGAAAGAACAACATTGGAGGCGACCGTCAAAAACCTGGACTCTCGCCCTCTCTCTGAGGAAACTCTTCTGGGCGCAAGGACGAGACGTTCTGATTGGTGGCGTGTGACAAAAGCCCTGCTCAACTTTTTGTGTGAAACAGGCCTGGATACTCGTTTGTGACCGCCTGTGCACAACCTACATGGTTAATGACATGTGTCGGTGTTGTGTTGCAGACACCAGTTTTGAGTTTTATGTGTGTCCAGTAACCGCGATGCGAGCGCCAGCCAGTGTTGTGTGTGTGTGTGCGTGCGTGTGCACAGACATCACCCGTGAAACTCATTGTATTATGCCATCATCAGCCTTCATTCACACTTTCCTTTTCCTCCTCTTTCCTTTCCCCTGTGTGGAGTAGCAGGCCAGGGCCCTGTTACCACCGGCCGACCTCTCCGCCTTTCTTTCATTAAAATTCCCTTTCTTCTTCCTGAATTCCAGCGCGTCACACATGGCATGTGAAGAGAATGTCCTGAAATAGCTACGATGTTTCCGACAACTTGAATTTTTGGACCTTGTGACAAAAAGCTGAACATTCTGACATGGTGTATGTATGAACGCGTTAAAAGGACGACGTCCTCAAAGTTGCCTTAGCATCCGAAACTGCTTCAAGACTTGTATTGTGGCAAGCGCATCGCATGTAACCTGGCAAAATGAGTTCAGCATATTCATGGTCATAAGGTGCTGCCACCGACTCGAACGACAAGTCATCTGCGACTTCACCTGGCAGAAAGAGAAAACGTTCGTTTAAAATATTTTACACAACATTCAGAAGTATTTCACGTTTTTTTTAATTAAATGATAACTGAAACTCTTTCGCTGTACCAGTAACAGTATTGAATAAGGCTGGGTCCATTTTCTGGTATTTTCTGACAGTAAAGCAAAACCAAGTATGTAGGAAATGAGGGGTATTTGCATGAATGAGAATAAATCAGCGCATAACAAAGCAAAACAAGACAAATACTGCATATGCATGGCCTATTTTTTGTTATTTTTACTTTATTCGCGATCAGGTAAAAGGTTGAAATTCAGCACTGACATCCCCATCAAATCACTTGAAACACTTTTTAAAATGCTCACTTTATTAACGTCACCATACCCACATCACTGGTATAACATCTATAAATTGTTCATTAGATACCATCTCTCGCAGCTTGTCTCCAGCTGTTTCGTCTTTCCTTATTTCATATTATTTTTGCAACCCGTTGTCTTTCCAAAGCTAATTATTCCACCATCGCGTTTCCTCGCACACTGATCGACATTAAGTAGTCGCCCTTTCATGTAGTACAAAAAACTTGATTTCAGTGATTCATGTTAAGCACCTTGCTAGGCTGGAACCGCCTTCCTGGCCCAAAAGGAGACAGTCAAGCTCCCTCATATTCAAGCTCAAGCAGGCACGTCTGGCCACGCACCTCAGCGCGTGCTTCTCTGTGGCTTTCAGCCTGTGGAAAATGTTAAGGGGGATATTTTACAAACAATTGTTTTGCGCGCGCTCGCCAAGGCGAAACACGAGTGTCAAGTGCAGGGCTTTCGGTCATCTTCGGGAAGTGTGCGGCTGATATCAAAAGCCTCCCGTATGACGTCTTTTGAGGGTCGGTTCCTTATGGCACGGATAATTTCATCTCATTTCATTTAGCTGTGCGCAAACCATCGAATTATGATGGGCGCCAAACGCCAACCTGCAACGCCGAACGCTGTGGTTGGTGCACATCCGCGGCTGCACTAACAGTGCTTGTGAACCACCACAAGTAAGAATCGTGCACGCATAGCCGTCATCACTCCGTCATTTCTTTCTGCGCTGAGCACGCAAAAGACCGCAAAAGCACTGTTTAAGTAAGTTAAGTAATGCAAGTTCAGTGGCGTGTCGTCATCACTCCGTCATTTAGTTCAGCGCTGAGCACGAAAAAGACCACAAAAGCACTGTTTAAGTAAGTTAAGTAATGCAAGTTTTGTGACGTGTTTGTCTCTTGTTCTATGTCCTACTGTTCTTCGCTGTTGAAAAGAGCTTGTCACTGTTTAAAACTAAGTATAGTGCAGATCAAGCTATATCGGCGGTTTCATGTCATCAAAACGAGTCCGCAGTCATTGTGGAGAACGAGAAAATCAGAACGTCTAAAAAGTGGTAGTAATCGAAGGAGGGTGATGTGAGGATGCGGCGCAAAAAATTTGGTGACGGTCGGTTGAATAGTTAATTAATTAAAGCAAAAATGTGCAAAAAGTGCCGTGGCCAGGGCAAAAGTGATGCAAAATTTGAAACGCCGGAAGTGTATTACGACGTGACCGGAAGAGTGGGTTTAGCCAACGCGCGGCGTCAAATTTGAAACTTTGGAACGAAGCGTGGTGGGAATTATACGAATTGCACATATTCTCAGCAAATAGGGGCAACAGAGGCCAATAGAAGCAAATAGAGGTGATGAGTGCCGAGGAGGCACCAATGCTTTCGCATAACTGCAATGCGGGTTACCGCTGTGATCTCGAACTTTTTAGTGTTTGCTAGTTAGTGCGAGAAGCCATGATGTGCAAAAGGCAACTTTATTCCCATGAGAAGACAATTTTCCGCTAAATAACCTAAGCTGGACCGTCTCCTTTCGAAGATAAGACGTCTCCTCCAAACAAGGAGCAAAAAAAATAAATAACAACGCCACACAGGCGCCCTGCAAAGTGTGAGGAGACACCACTCCACACGGGAGCCGCGAGAGACGCCGTGGGCGTCATTCCGCACAGCTTGAGAAACTAGAAACCGAAAAAACTCGCTGGCGCCCTTGGGGTTCCGCGAAGAACGAAAAAAGCCGCGTTTATAGACGTCCCATGGTGCACGTTAAAGAACCTCAAGTGGTCGAAATTTCCCGAGCCCTTCACTGCGGCGTCCCTTATAGCCTCAGTCGCTTTGGGACGTTAAACCCTCATAAACGAAACAATAAACCAAACATTTTTCTAAACCTTGAGTAAATGTTGTTTAGTTTCCTGGAGTAGAGGTACTCTTTTTCACTTCTCGGTACTTACAGTATCCAGTATCGTTAAAATACACGGTACTTAATAAATGTGTTCACGATAGCGATACTGCGATGATTTTAGTTTTGCGAAGCGATACCTTATACAGATACATAAAATCTATAGAATTATATTATAAAGATACATGTATCTTCGCTACTGCCCATGCCTCTGCAATACGACGCTTCAATACTTGAATGAAAATTCAAGCCCGTGCCCAAGAGCACTGGATACAGGGATATTGAATTACGTCACATCAGGGTAACAGAAGCAGCTTGCGTATAAGGCGAAAGCTGAGCCCGGATTACGAACGATGCAAAGGGTACGAAGATTGCGTTATTTGTAACGAGTTCCTAGAAGCTTTCGCCATGCCGGGGCCCCTATCGTCAGAGCTCTGTTGCCTTGCACAACTCGCGTTAATCAATCGCGCGGGCAGTTTTGTTTGTAATTTTGTTTTCATAATGCGCGGTTTTATCTAGACATTCCTTTCACGTAGTCAAGTTGCATGGCTTGCGGCCATCAATCTTTCGCTTGTTGGGCCCAAACACCGTGCAACTATGCAATTCTTCAGCTTAATTAAATTCACGTGTTACCTACTACGCAAAAGACACGACGTGTACGACGGCAAGCCTCTGATGTGAGCTTAATGACTTTGGTTGAATGTAATCCTGCCATTGCAAATAGGACGCAGTGATTACCTGTCATGCTTATGTTCAGAAAAAGCACCTAACTTGGCCAACTCTGTGGTTACGCTTGAAAGTTATGCGCGGAAAATGTACTCTAATTTTCTTCTGTAAAATTTGAGCATAGTGGGAACGCTGAAAAGCATTAACAGGCAGTTAAAGAAAAACAAATCACCCAAAACACTTTCTTTTTTCCTGGGTGCCAGGTGAGGCGATTCAGTGGACATTTTGCACCATTATTTGACTGCGGAGAGACAATAGCTGTATTGTCAACTGGACGACGGCTACATTCTCCCACTGTCGAAACACAGGACACTTCGGAAACAGACCAAAGGGTTATCAGCCCCCAAAGATTCTTATGGTGTACTGTCTTTCTCAAGGCTGTTGCTGATGGCTTCCGTCATCTTCAGCAATGTGCGACCGAGGCATAGTTTCCCCATTTCTTTTTATTCGGTAAGTATCTTAAACCTACTCCGGTGAACTTAACAAGCTGTCTATTCTTTTTTTCGCGCTTGACTTTTTGTAATGATTTCAGGGCGCCTGGGAAGGGGCACAATGGTGCAAGGTTAGGTTAGAGCAGGCTGAAGGTGCCACTGGGTTTGCTGCGCGGTTCAAGTGTCCAAAGATGTATGAGACAGATACTGCGCCATTTCCTTTCCCCAAAAAACCAATTATTATTATTATTATTATTATTATTATTATTATTATTATTATTATTATTATTATTATTATTATTATTATTATTATTATTATTATTATTATTATTATTATTATTATTATTAGCGCCAACATGGCGCCCAGTAAGGACGCATGTGTGCTGTGCTCCCGTCCGTTTTTTGGTAAGCAGCAGTTTTTTCGTTGTGCCGACTGCAACAAACGTGTACACGCGAAGTGCGTCACTTGGAGTGACGACGAGCTGCAGCTTTTGAAGTCCGGCTCGCGATCATTCATGTGCAATCTGTGTTTGTCGTCTTGCGGCGGTGCTAAGCCTAGCGACGGTGGCGAGTCAGCGGCTGCATTCCTTTCTTCCACGGCCCACCAGCCCCATCACCCGACCGACCCGACCGGTTCCCTCGCTTCCTCCCCGACGGGCGAACCTGACGGTGCGCTTGCCTCCCTTCGGGCTCTCCTCCTCGACGCACCTGAAGGAATCTCGTTTCTGAGCGACGAGGTCGCCCAGCTGCGGGAGGAGAATGAGCGCCTTCGTGGTGACAACTCGCGGGCGCTCGCTCTCCAGGCCGAGGTCGTTGCCTCTCTGCGGGCTGATGTTCGCAGCTTACGCGAGGAGCTTGCGAGGCGCCCTGCTTCATCGCAGCGTGATCCGCCTTTCGTCGAGCCCCTGTCCGCGAGCAGTCCTTCCCGTATGTTCCAGCCATCCAAGAGCTACTCTGCTGCCCTTCACTGTGGGATGGTACCTGTTGATTTGGCCACCTGCCCGACATCTGTATCTGTCCCCCCACTTGTAGTTAATTCGCCTGAGGCGCAGAAGAAGCACCGAAGCCCAGCCATCACTGGCTCGTCGAGCTCATCCAGTCTGAACGTTGCCAGACCTCAGAAGCGCCCGAAGGCTATTTTTGTTTCCAAGCTGTGCCCTGAGACAACGTCGGCTGATCTGACGAACCATCTGAAGTGTGTGAACGTCACCCCCCTAACCTGCCGGCAGTTGAAGACGAAATATGACTCCTACTCGTCCTTCTACCTCACAGTCAGCGCGGAATTTTATGATCAGCTTGTTGACCCTTCGATGTGGCCTACGGGCTGCATCTTCAAGGCTTTTCGTGGAAAGCTCCTGGATGGTATGTTGCATCCTTCCGAGCTGACGGTTGATCGCAGTCAACCCTAACTTGGATATATATTATCAAAATGCCCGAGGTCTTCGGACTAAGGGACCTGTATTTTTTTCTAATGCACTAGCCTCTTGTTACTCGGCTGTTGTAATTACTGAGACCTGGCTGTCTAGCGAAGTTAACTCAGGTGACTTCTTTCCTAATAACTATTCTGTTTTTCGAAGTGACCGCCCTGAATCAGCTTCTAAACAAAAGGGAGGGGGAGTGCTCATTGCTATTGACAGTTCCGTGCAGTGCGTTCGGCGTTCCGACCTGGAAACCATCGAAGAATCTGTCTGGTTAGAGCTCACTTTAACTCGACATCAAAAACTCTTATTGGCAGCTTTCTATATTTCCCCTAATCTGCCTCCTCCAGCCTACGATGATGTACTACATTCTATTGAATATGTTATCACTTCTCATAGCAAGCACAAACTACTCATTTTAGGGGATTTTAATACTCCAGGTATTAACTGGAATACCTTTACATATTCGCACAACAATCATTATGTAGTTAGTAAGTGCAACCGGCTTTTAGATTTCATAGCTTTTAACACCTTGCAGCAACACAATTTAATTGAAAACTGTTGTGGTAATGTTCTCGACATTTGTTTATCTAATTTTGAAAATGTCCGAGTCTCGTCATCTGACATCTCACTTACTCGCTGTGACAAATTTCATCCTCCAATTCTAATAACGGCTTCGGTTTCTGTCCCACCATCTGCTAATTCAAATCGTGCGGGGAATTCCCCCCGTTTCGCTTACGCACTTGGCGACTATGTTGGTCTCTTCGGTTTCTTCTCTTCTGTCGACTGGTCTGTTTTAGGCGAAATCAGCGTTGTTGACGAACAAGTCAGTCGCTTCACTGAAATAGTTCTCAATGGTATGCGCCAGTACATACCTGTGCACACTCCTACTCGCAGCAAGTTTCCGTTCTGGTTTTCCAAAGAACTTAGAACAGCGCTGAAACTTAAGGAGCGGGCCCACCATAAAGCGAAACGCCCTGGGCTGGATACATGGGCGGATGAATTTCGCCGCTTGCGTTCTCTTTGCAAACGCCTGTACAAGCGGGATCATGAGTCCTATCTTGAATATTTAGAGAATAGTGCCTCTAATCGTCCTACAGAATTCTGGCGATACGTTCGCAAGCGTTCGAATAAATCTGATAGTCATATTCACTTAGTTGACTCTCATGGGAATGAAATTCGGAATGTCGCTGACGGCTTTGCTCAACACTTTTCCTCCGTGTACAAATCTCCACGTTGTGACTCCGTGTGCCTTCCAGCTGGCGCACATAATTCCGTTCTTCTCGACGAGAAGTTAGTAAGTGAGAGTCTTAAGTGTTTGAAACCATCTTTGTCCCCTGGACCTGATGGCATTCCAGCCGCCATAATAAAAGCCTTCAATAGTACCTTCGTCCCTGTTTTAACCATGATATTTAATAACTGTTTGAAAAATTCTGCCTTTCCCCGCGTGTGGAAAACGGCGCGTGTTTTCCCTGTCTTCAAATCAGGAAACAAATCTGATGTTTCGAACTACCGCCCCATTTCTCTTCTTTGTGCAACCTCTAAGCTTTTTGAATTAGCTTTGCACAAAGTACTTTCCTTCCACCTCAAAAATGTAATCATTCATAATCAGCATGGTTTCATAAAAGGTCGTTCTACTACAACTAACCTTGTGACTTTTATGACGTATACATCAGCTGAAGTCCTTCAGAGGAGTCAGGTAGACGCTGTGTACTGTGATTTGAGCAAAGCTTTCGACGTTGTTACTCACTCATTACTTCTTCAAAAGCTTCTGCTGTTTGAGATCGACGTTTCAATTGTAGCCCTCCTACGCAACTATCTTCTTGATCGGTCCTGCTTTGTCAGTGTAAATGGACAGACCTCATTTGTTTACACTCCAACCAGCGGAGTCCCTCAGGGCTCGGTATTAGGCCCGCTTCTGTTCTCTGTTTTTATCAATGACGTTTCCTCCGTGGTCAAAAACTCCTCATTTCTCCTTTATGCGGACGATATAAAAATGTTCAAGGCAATACATACTCTTCACGATTGCTTGTCATTGCAATCTGACATATCCGCCTTCTCTGATTGGTGCTTGAAGAATGGGCTCACTCTCAATTCATCTAAAACCAAGGTTGTCTCATTTACGCGTAAAACGCACAGTCTTCTCTACTCTTATTCTGTGAATGGTAGGCCGCTGCCCAGGGTTGATGAAATTAATGACCTCGGCGTACTTTTCGACCGTAGCCTCAGCTTCTCCTCTCATACAAAACGCATTGCTCTACGGGCTATGCGTACACTCGGCTTCATCTGCAGGCTTTCGAGAGAGTTTCGATCCCCACTTCCTTTCTTAAAGCTCTACCTCTCCATATGCTTGCCGCTTTTGGAATATGCGTCTGTTGTTTGGAACGGCACTTGCCAGTCGAACTGTGAAAAAATCGATAGAGTTCAGCTGAAGTTTTTGCGCATATTTCAACATCGGTTTTCTTGCAAAACTTCCAGCTCTCGTCCCAGACGGAGTAACTCACTGCATCTTCCTTCTCTTAGCTGCCGTCGCGTGAGGGCAGATATAATTTTCTTGTATAAACTTCTTCATGGTCACATTCTATGCCCTCAGCTCCTAGCGCGTAT
Organism: Amblyomma americanum; assembly: GCF_052857255.1. Classification (NCBI taxonomy): domain Eukaryota; kingdom Metazoa; phylum Arthropoda; class Arachnida; order Ixodida; family Ixodidae; genus Amblyomma; species Amblyomma americanum. The sequence continues at coordinate 185,973,594 of NC_135500.1, forward strand.
CCTTTTGCGTGTACCGCGAAAGAGCATAAGGGAATTCAGACCATTCCAAGTTTCTGCGCTCCTGCACTACCTCTCCCCTCTGGACAGAATGCAAAAGTTGTTCAATTCTCTTTGTCCCCACCTTGATATATTCGAAAATTCTCTCCCTTCTTTTATATTGGATGTCCGTGACGTTCTACTTTGAGCACTCTTTTTCTCATACATAACTTCCCCTTTCATGCATTTTGACTTTACTACACTTGTGCACTGGTATTATATTGTTTTTTTTTTCTCCTTAATTGTTCATCACGTCTACTTGTTTTCATTAATGTTATTTCTTTAATACTGTGTACTCACGCCTGATTGTCTGTAACGCGTTCACTAATTACATTTCTTATTGTGTATGATTGTATTTCTAGCTTGTATTTCAGAGGTTTCTTATTCGTTCATATTAGTATTGGCTTTATTCTTGTTTGTATTTTGCTATATGCTGTACTTGGCTGTTATCGGTCGTTCTTGTGTTCATTCTCTTTGTTTATTGTTTCATTAGTTGTTTATATGTCTGTTGCCTGTTCTAGCTGTTTTCATTTACCGCTGTTCTCGCTGTTTTCTTGTTTTCACTTTTTTGCTTCATGCTTGCTGTCACGCCTAGTTTATGTCTTTTTTTCTATCGCCTTGACTGCTGCATTACCTCCCGTGAGTATCTTCCTTTGTGGAAGACAAATTTACATTTTGTGCGTGTGAATGGTGTACCAGCACCAAGACCTTTGGGTTGTTCCTGGGCACCGAAAAATAAAGATTGATTGATTGATTGATTGATTGATTGATTAATATTATTATTATTATTATTATTATTATTATTATTATTATTATTATTATTATTATTATTATTATTATTATTATTATTATTATTATTATTATTAATATTATTATTATTATTATTATTATTATTATTATTATTATTATTATTATTATTATTATTATTTTGTAATGAGAGAAGGAAGGATCCGAGAGCGACTAAACAACCATTGTCAAGAAAATCTCAATGTCGTTTCTTGACGTCACCATGCTATGCACTCCAAGCAGTTCATGTTGTGCTTCAAAGCCACCAAGCCCATCTTCTTGGAGACAAAGCTCTGCTTCCCGCCTATATACCTTGTACCAAGCGCCGCGTACCTTTATTCTCCCTTTAGAAGTGCACTAATGACAACTATGACGCTGTCAACAAACAGAACCCACATAGACAATGCTATTACGTAACCAGAAGGTAGCATCATCAGCAAGTCTTAGCTTTTATACGTGTCTAAATTACTACCCCGCCTTTAAAAAGCTAGGAAGATCATTTTCGCATGGATAGTAACTCGGACACACAAGGCTTAAGTAGAACCTAAAGCTTTTTGTTTGAGCACACATGGGTGACATCAGATACCGAAAATTCAAATTCAGTTCGGTTCAGGCGTCTAACCCTGTTCACGTGTTCAACATAGCTTATGTGACCAACACTGTTTAGGCGTCCGTTGTATAGGCGACAGAAGTGAAGTTCGGAAAAATTCATTAATTTCTTAATAAACTTTTCTTCAGTATGAATCCTATAAAGGCGCGTTTTTGCCCGCCTCTTCTTGTTCGTGCTCTGGCTTTCTTCGTCGGTAGCAGAAGTTCAACGGGCGGATTTCGCTGAAACATAGACAAAGAGTTGCCAATCAAATGCGCTCCCAAATTGCAGCGCCTCTTTGCGCATTTCCAGGTGGCGTTGACAAGTCTTCTGCTTCGATTTCTGTCGTGGGGAAAACGCAAAACACAGTTCGTAAAAATGGCGGCTTGACTCATTATTTTGAGGAGTGGGTGATTGCACAATATAGCTATGAGCTCACGATATTTAAATCTTTGCTTTCTGTTTTTTGTTTTTGGAATGCTCGAGGTCCTAAAGCATTGCTCTAGAAGGTTGGAAGATTTCTTAGCACAATATATACCTCCTCTTAAAGCAGGCACAGTGGCTGCGTGTTTATTTGCCCTTTTTTCCCTTTTTTTATTCACACATGCATACAACAAAGGGTCGGCGCATAATAGCCCATGATAGGCAACGCTTTAGCACAAAGTGGAATAAAAACTCACAAGAACTAGTCCGTTAAGGAGGAAAAGCGCTAAACGTTACATTCCGCATTACATTTTTTAATTTTTAATTACAACGGGGATTTAAATTCAGTTACTCCGAGGTATTTAGGAACAGAATTTCGTAATGAATGTTTTATCTTCATCGTTTATGTGCGCGCCCGGTTACTACAGATGTCTAGTTTTTTTGCGGTGGGATACCTTTCTTGACTGAAGCTTGGAAGACAGAAAACTGGGTATGAACGCTTTGATTCTCCTCTGTTTGGAAAACTTTTTACATTTCTTGTTTTTGATTATATTAGTGAACTAAGGCAGCTTAACTATTTCTAGCTTATTGGCTTCAAAAAAGGCATTGTGATCATAATAGCATTGTAATATAGAAACAGACGGAGTATTAATGAAACACTAGGAGAAAATTGCGATGAAATAGCGACCAAAGAATGAGGCTATGCGTTTTCATTGACACGGCTAATCTAGATACCTTGTCTTGAGAAAAAAATAACTCCGACACTATAACTAGCCGGAAACGCAGAGCGCGAGGGAAAGCAAAAAAAGAGCACACCTAACACAGCCGCAAGACATCAGCTGATGTTTGTTTTTTTCCGGACAGAATTAGAGAACAAAACCATGCAAAGAAACGCATGCTCTCGAACTATTGATTTTGTTTCCTTCTGTTTCTATTTCCAGTGCACACTTCTCGCAGTCCATTGTATTTCTTTGCCCTAGTAACAATATCCCACTCATTCTTCAGAAGCGCAGCTGCATTAACACAACTGGCTTGCAACGCTTCGTCCTTGCCGCACAGAATGGACTACGAGGCAAGGAACGCGAGCAGACGCATGCCATATCGGCTCCGTCAAGTGTCGCTATTTCTTTCGGCGCATCAATTCGGCCTCTCTTGAAATTTGATCGAGTGGTCCCTAACTTCACCAGGACTCTGGAGACACCAAATTTCATCAGGTGGGCCCAATTTTCGCTTTGCGAGGGGAGATTGTCACTTTGCCACGAGGATCGGGCGCTAGGCCTAACGGCTGCGTCGCTCCCGTGGCGGCGACACCCTCGCCGCATCTCAAGATGGCTTCCCAAGCCCCTCTAAGGGGCTACGACCCTGCCGAAATGGCCTGGACGACTGTTTCGGCACCTCAACCTGAAGCTCCCGCGGAACCTGCACGTTTCGAGCACGAGGAGCTCTTTCAACTTGTCAACCGGCGCGGCAGAGCCGGCTCCAACACGGCGGCTGCCACATCGGCGGCGTCCCATGCCAAGCAGCAAGCCCTCACGCACGGGCCTGCCTCATCGCGTACAAAACAAGCCCAGTCGCGTCAGTGGAAACCCCGCCCAATGCCACAGATGCACCCTGAAGACTACGTGGTCATAATCAAGCCCAGGGTCACCGCCGACCTACGGAATACGTTCCGACGTGGTGAGTTGGGCAAAGCCCTGAACTCGCACCTCGGTATTTCTACTGCCGAGCACATTCTAAATATCGTCCCCGCCTGGGAGCAGAATCTGCTCGTTGTGGGCGCACGGAATCCACACCTTGCCGATCGCCTGCTCGGCGAATTCAAGTTGTCGTCAACAAAAGGCACCCTGCCCGTACACGGGCATTTGAAACAAACCGGGGACGTGTGCCGCGGCGTCATCAGGAAACCCCCCTCCCCATTGACTGGAAGACGGCCCTTGTAACCTTCATCCCGAAGGCCGGGAAACCAATCGACACGGGCAACCTCCGCCCCATCTCTCTCACCTCGTGTGTGGGCAAATTGATGGAGACGATGGTAAGGGATCGGCTGTCCGAATACCTCGAACAACACAACACCTTCGCGGACACCATGTTTGGATTTCGCCCACACAGATCCGCACAGGATGTCCTGCTCCAACTCGACCGCGAAATCTTGAACCCCATCACATACCCCCAAAACGACAAAATTGTCCTCGCGCTCGACCTGAAAGGAGCGTTCGATAATGTAACTCACGAGGTCATACTCACACACTTGAGTCAAACTCACTGCGGCATCAATACCTTCAATTACGTGAAGCAATTTCTCACGGACAGACTATCATACATCAAAATACAGGACCAAGAGCATGGACCTTTCCTGCTCGGCACGAGGGGGACTCCACAAGGCGCGGTGCTGTCCCCTCAGCTATTCAACATAGCCATGATGCGCCTACCTGCCCTGCTGGGTGCCGTCGAAGGGGTCCAGCACGCGCTGTACGCTGACGACATCACCCTCTGGCCTACGCAAGGATGCCTAGGGGACATGGAGACCAGCCTGCAAACGGCCGCCAGCATAGTGGACCGCTATGCCCGGGACTGTGGTCTGCAATGCTCCCCGCAGAAATCGGAATTCGTGCATCTGCGCCCCTCGCGCACATGCTCGACACAAATCAATCTCTCCCTGCAAAGCGGCCCCATTAACGAATCCAAGGAAATCAGAGTCCTCGGACTCTTCATACACAACCAGCGACGCTGCGACACAACACTCGCCAAGCTCCGGCAGGTGGGGGACCAGGTGGGCCGCATGGTCCGCCGGGTTTCCAACAAGCGCGGTGGGTTACGATGCAAAGACGCCTTACGGCTGGCGAACGCATTCGTGACCAGTCGAATCTTGTATTCGACTCCCTACCTCCACCTGCGGAAACAGGAAGAGGATGCTCTCGAGGTCATCCTCCGCAAAATCATGAAACGCGCGCTGGACCTCCCGGTCTCTACCTCTACCAGCCACCTCATGGGACTAGGGGCGGTGAACACTTTCAGAGAGCTTCGGGAGGCCCAGCTCACCAACCAATACACTCGTCTCACAAAGACAGGGTCGGGTCGCCGCCTTCTAGCCCGACTTCACATCCAGCACACCCAATTCACAGAGGAGAGATACCGCCTTCCCGTACACTGGAGACGCGCCCTCCACGTGTGGCCTCTCCCCACCAACACGTCCAAAGAGGACCATAATGGCAGGCGCCAGGCGCGGGCGGAAGCCTTGGACCGCCATTTTGGGAATAAACCAGGAGTCTTCTACGTGGACGCCTCCGGCCTGGACCCTAAGGGATGGTACACGGCCGCGGTCGTCCACGAGGGCAAAATAGACGCCCTTACTTTCAAGGCCCAGTCAGCAATTCACGCAGAAGAGGTCGCCATCGCCCTGGCAGCCTCCGACTCCTCCTCCAAATACATAATCACCGACTCGCGAGGGGCTTGTCGAAACGTCGAGCAAGGGTGGGCTACTCCCCTGGCTTATCGCATCTATCAAAATTGTAGCCGAGACTCCGATCCTGCGCACCGATCTATTATTTGGGCTCCAGGTCACCAAGGCCTCCACGGAAACGAAGCAGCCGACACCGCCGCCCGCGCGCTCTCTCTCCAGGCCTTTCCCTCGGGACCCGACGATGACCAGGACTCCGATTTCAATCCGGTTTACACTTTTAAGGAAATATGTGATTACTACAAATCCACCTACCAAACTCTTCCCACTCCTTGCAAAGGGCTGGGGAAGGCCAATGAGCGGGTACTCCTGCGCCTGCTCACTAACACGATGCTGTGCCCGGCAACTCTAAAGCATTTCAATCCTCAATTCGACGGGCAGTGCTCACACTGTGGGGAGGTGTCGGACACCTACCACATGGTGTGGGCCTGCCAGAAGAACCCATCCCTACCCCCTATCCCAAACCCCACCCGAGAGGACTGGGAGGCGACCCTGTCCGGCTGCTGCACCCTCCAGGCCCAAAGGGCCTTAACGCAGCGTGCCCGGGCTGCGGCAACCGCCAATGGGGTGCCTGACTAGGCATCCCCACCTAGTGGTTGTAAGGGCGTGACCCTTCAGGTCACGGACCCCAACACCTCTCTCTATAATTAATAAATGTTTTTACCACCACCACCCACCACAGAATGTTCGTCCTCGCTTAGATATCACCCTTTGTGTTCCGCAATATGCAACGCAAGCTTTTTACCTGTGCCAAGCTCTACAGCAACAATGCTACTGCCGCTGGTGGAGAAACCTTCCTCCTGACGTCTGCGCCAGCACTGAAGAATTTTTTAAGCATGACTCAGCATGTTCGAGGCTGCTCAGAGAGCTTGCTCGCTATCCATCACACATCTCGCAGGAGGAGGAAGTTTCTTTTGGCGGATATATTTCTCGCACTCTAAACCTCAGGTGCAGTTCCATACACATGCAAACACGAAGAAAATGGGTCACTGAGGGAAGGAGAGGGGGTCCTCAAGATTCGAGCCTTTGCGTCGTTTTAGTCAACCCGAGCAAAGCAAATACATCCAGAAAAAACCAACAAACGAATAAGTGCCCAACGTAACAAAAAAAAACAGTACCATAGAAAGGAAATCTCCAATAAGTCACTGAGATGACCACAGTAGGCGCCTCATGTTCCGCTTCTTTGCCTCTTTTTAGTCATTCAGCACAAAACGAACGAAAGTTATGAAGAAAACTAAAAATTGCTGATCGAGCTTTCCTACAAACAGATAGTGCGCGTAAAAGTCAGAAGGTGGGCCGATTTGGTACGGACAACGTCTGCTATTTTGTGGCCATCTTTTTTTAATCATTAAAAGTTGCATTGAAACAAAAAGCCCGTTTGCGTATATCATCGCCCGGTGTCCTGTCACAAAATTCGCTAATTTGTCGACGGCGCATGTGACTTCATGACACAATGTGACATGACCGAGTTTTCAGGTGCGCCGGCAGTTGGAAGTCGTCAGGCTCGCTGGCCCTGTGACATCGCCAAAAACAATGACTGGCCCGGCGTCAATTGACAGGACGCTTGGTTGGCTTGGAGCCATAATCAATGTCGCGGGTGTCCGTCCCAGCAACAAGAGAGCGCGGCCACGAAAGCATGTCGCTGCAGAAGGAGCGCCCCAAGGGCTACACAGGCTTGCTTATGCGGCGGCCAGCCATTACGGAGGAGAAGAAGGCCAAGCGGAGTAGAGACCTTAATGCTGTGGCATTCTCAACGCGAAAAGTAATTAGGTGTCTGGTACAATTTTCCCGTCAGTATTAAAAGCAAGTATCTGTTTCTAAACTGACTACCCGGCAGTTTTCTTGAGCCGATATCCGTTCCTCCGTAACCAATGATGTGCACACAATCAAAAATGAGAATGCAGTTCGTTTGACAGGCTTTCCGCATGGCAACAAGCAACGCGAAGCAGCTCAGGGTGGCAGGCCGAGCTGGGGAGTGATTTGTCGTTGTAGCAGCAGGCCCCGCGTGGACAGCCTAGCTTAGAAGCCCAATTCCTCTTCATGAAGGGATAATCCTGTTCACCTGACAAATAACGCTTGACCGACATGCGACGGGCTCCGTCGTGTAGTTTGTGTTCTCGCTCAGCCGGCGTCGGGTCTTCTTTACCTTCGCGAGTCAGCGTTCTTGACCTGCCATCGGGGCGGCAGGTTTCCTCTTGACGAGAGCCTGGCAAGCAAGAGGGTGGCCGAGGCAGCAAGGAGAGGTGAAGCCGGAAAAAACAGCCTCATTAATTTTCATTTGCGGCTCTCGGAGTAGGGCCTAAAGGGGACTGATGAAGATGTCCCAAGGGTCGCTTTGTGTAGAGGAAAATTTAGTTGTAGTTACTTTTGCTTTGCCGGTATTGACGTACCAAGTGAGCCTCTACTAACGGGATCTTCTGGGAAAAGAGAAATTTTAATGTGGTAACAGCGGCGAGCAAGTGCCAGCAAGACATTGTTGTCTGTTAAACGGAGAGGATAAGATGCAAGCAATAATTGAGTGGCCCTTCAAGCCGGGCAATGGTCGTTATCTGACACGTGCGATTTACCGCTTTTTAATGACAGATTAGCCATTTAAAAGCATGCGTGCGGGGTTATCGGGGCACACGGATAATATTTATTTTACGCAGTCCGGTAAGCTAGTCGCCGCTCTTCATATCTTGATTTCTCGGAATGCGCTGCCGTGGCCTACAACTTTGAAAGGGCTACACTCAGTATCGCCACGATATCAGTCGGTCCCCTTACACTGTGGAATAATGCGAAGTAGTACCGCTGTAACAGAAGGCAAATAGCACGTCAAGGAAAAATGGCAACAAGTGACCTCTTTCTCATTTGGAGGTACGACTTACATTCGTTTATCCGCCTCGTGAGAATTGCTATTTTCAAAGATGTTTTCACTTACTTCTCTTCAGGCAGGACGCTTAAGAGGATTCGTTCTTGAAACACACGAATTACCTCCTTACTAATTTATTTCCATAGGATTTACTCGCATGTACTTGTACTGGAATGAATAGATAAAACAAATCAAGATTTATCGTTTTAGTTCGTAGCGAGGTCCTCAGGTCCACTCAGTGCTAACGTCTGAAGCTGATTCGATGCAAGCTAGGCCATTCAGGGACGTAGCTTTAGCGATCAAGATTCGGCATCGCAGTGTATGTGTAATTTCAAAGCTTCTCAAAAGGCCTCGCCTCACAACAGTGTGATTCGTGGTAGTTCCGCAAGAAGACAGAGAGGAAGAAAAATTAAGATTTGCGTAAGGGCGTGTTCTTGAAGTATTGTGACGGCGTTACGTTAATCCAAATGCACTTATGTGTTATGTGCACAGACACTTCGTGTCGAACCTTATTCCGTTTACCTGTTTGCTACGACTGCCGCATCACTTTACGACACGGTTTCTTAAGAATAAGCGCGTTTATATCTACTGAAACTGAAGCTTGCCGGTTGCTTAGATGCCCCACGTCATTCCGTTATGTTCTTTCGTCGTTGTCACTAAAATAAAACCAACGAACTTCGCTGTTCTTGCTGAGCCTATGCAAGTCCTATACGCTACATTGTATGCATAGATATCTTTTTCGCAGTTGATCATGTGGAAGAGGAAGAATTATTAGGTAGCTTTCAGAGGAACTCTAAACAGTCGGCCATTGCTGCGTGTTGCATAAGGAGCTGCATGAAGTTGACCATCTAGCCTGTTATTCTTGCTGTGAAGCCCCTCGTTTAAATAAAAAAGCAGTGTTATAAAAGAGTCCTTACAGCAATCTAGTCTGAAGAATAAAATTGAAAATTCAGGAAACTCTGACCTCGGCGTTTCACACAGCACTGCTCTCAGAACTGAAGGAATGCTCTTAAGGCGCAACTAGGCAAATGTCGCCCCTCGTTCTGAACTGCTCTTTCTATTCACGCTTCTTTTGCGGTGCCTTAACGTGCAACTCCAGCGCTGGCTTTTCATGTCTGTCAGGGTTGTTTGCGACCGGAGGCAAAATGAACGTATTCATGAAAATATGTCACCCTGTGGACGCTGAGAAGTGCACGCAATCAGACCATCTTTATTGCATTGGATGCGATAGACATTCCATAAAAGAGCTTTAACGCAGTCGCCGAATACTTAACATTAGAGCCAGGATCTCTTTTTAAACTCAGCTGCAAGAAGCGTTATTATCATGCAGTTTTTCATAGTTCATATAGCAAAACTTAGGGACATAGGCGCATCTGTACTGGGAGTTAAAGCCAAACTCTGTCCATAAAAAAAAAACAAATTAAACTTTTTTCTTGCGCACTCATCTAGTCTGCAGCAAATGCAGCCGATGCGTTTTAGAGAGCTAGATGTTTATTGGGGGTGAGATAAATAACCGAGCTTTGAAACTGAAGTTTTTTTTTTTTGATGAGTTTCCTTATTGGCCCGGTTTAAATTGTTAAGGAGCTGCACACGTCTTCATTTTCTTTTTTTCCTCCGGCTTCTCTAATCTGAAATCTAAAATTTACATACATCAAGGAAATCTTCAATTCGTAATTTTTTTAATATCATAAGGCTTTTCGCTAATGAGGTTCTCTTCTCAAAAGCGCCAACGATCGAAGCAAGCCGCACAGCGTCACCACCGAATGGACACACTCCCAAGTCGTCAACGGCGCTAAGCCTCTGCTTAAAATTTTCACGGAAGCTTCTTCGCGTCCGCAGCTTATTTTGTAATGTTGTTTTTACTTCTTTTTCACACGTTTCTAGCAGAGCGGAAGCTGTTATATTTGTTTAAGCTCATTAAAATAATACCTCATGGTGTGCGCTGTAGTATAAATGAGGAGTAACAAAAAATAATAAAACGCGGAATAAGTAAGCTACTCTAGGCGCGTGGCAGTTCCTGTCTATCCTTTTTCGCAGCCACAGAGGGGAATATTGAAGGAAAACAATTGATGCCAGCGAATGCTAATTATATGCGAATCGACCACAAGTGTTTGAGCGCAGAACACTGCCACGAGCAAATTTAATATATACATAGCTCTAGATGTTTCATAGAAAGTTCTTTCAAAATTTTGAGAAAGAATGCGGAACTCATGTGTTTTGCAAACATGGCCACAAAAATTGCCCATGTTTCCGACATTTCCGACTCGCCCACTTTCATTGGCTGCAGCCGCCACCGGCTTTCGCCCTCAGTCGAGCAGGATTTTGCCGCTTTATTGAGAACAAGAGTTTCATATGTCTTGAATCTTCGCGTTTCTTATAAAAAATAACCAGATCTTGGTCCGAAGCTAACCTGTGCCCGCGCAGTGCCATGGGTGTCACTTGAAAAAGGCGCCGACTCGCAGCATGAAGCGTCGGCTTCTCGATTGAAGTAAATGCAAGTATTTCTTGTCTGCAATGACCTACGGGCTTGTTTACTATTACGCAAAAAATGTAAGCAATGCTTAGCATCAGTCTTCTCAATTGGGGTTCAATTCAATTCGATGCAATTTATTTTCTTTCCATAGAAAAGGGGAGTTGAGGCAAAAGCTGACTTGTCCGACAAAGGCCTCAGCACCCATATACAGTTGACAACGCAGTAGCAAAAAAAGAAAAAAAAATCTTATTTGTAGCATAAGTTCGGAATAAAAAAAAAACACGCATGTCCAGGTTGTAACACACTAATACACAAAAAACAATTTCCAACACACACTTTTCTACATGAAGTTCACAGAACAAGCAACACAACCAAGATTTACTCATCAGAATACATAATCATCAAACAAAGGATTCACAGGATTAACACAGTAACTGTATGGAAATCTCGAGTGAAATATTATGAAATATGAATATTACTACCTATTAAGTAATGTATAAGGTTCTTATTGGACCACAAAGTTGAATTGAAGTCGAGGGATGCGGGGTCATTTCGGAGATCCGAAAGCGTGCGCTCTAACGATCTGCGCTGACAAGGATGTTCGCGATGCCAGGTGCCTGCGGCAACAGCCCAAATCTGTTGCGTGCAGTCAAGGCAGTACTTCGGCTCGGCCGCTACCTAAACTTATTGGCTACGATGCTGGCGTCGGCCGGCCTTTTTTTTTCTTACGCTGTTTTGACTTTCGTGTGATATTTCTCATATGAATAGCTGCTTCTTCTATAGCTGCAGCCACTGCGCGTGCTGAGTGGATCACTGTGCTGATCACACACTGCGCCTAGCCGAAAGGCGGTGTAGGCCGGCGGCGTCGGCTCATTTCTTGCAAGGAAGGCAGTTCGAACGAATTCGCGCTGTGCATAACTCCAGATTTTTCTTTAGAAAGAATTTCGAAGTTAAAGTTCGCCTCATGGAGGCAGGCTTTAAGGGGGCACGGCAGCAGAGACCATGGTACCACTTCATTGCCATTTACCAGCGTTCTTGGAGCAAAAAAGCTATTGTCCTTCTAAGAAAACTTTTCTTTTTTTTGCAGTACCGGCACAGTGAGGCACTGTCAGATGCGTGTTTCAAAGAGTCGAATCGTAAAATTCAGAAAATGTTTATTTCCGGCACAAGCTATCTCAGGAGGTTTTCCACTTTTTTCACGGCCAAATGTGTTGATGCGCAAATCGTTTATAGAACATTCTTTTTTTCTGCGCGGGGTTTCGTCAGGAGTAACATACACTGCATGCCGAGTTTTCTTAAAACAACTTCCGTTGGTTATGTAATCGATTATTCTTCATCATTCTTACATCATTTATTGTGAACTCTTCGACATAGCAGTCAGTTTGTTAAAACAGGCGATTACGGTGATACAAGTTAACTGAACAGCATAACGAGCTTTTGTCGTCTCTGCTGAAAACAATAGTCTGAGCAGTGTTGTGGCTCAAAGAACGTCATAAAATGTAGCTCTTTTTAATATTACTTCCAGGTTGCGCATGTGACAATATATCGACGCAACCGACATATTGGAAGCTACCTGGTACTGTCTGAAGTGACTTCAGGGCTGCTAGCGGTGTTCTTCTGAACACTCGCTCTTTCTTTCTTTGCTCTTCTTGCGAACTGAAAGAGCGTGTTTCCGTACTAAATATATCGCGATCAGCCTGTGCGTTACTCTGAGGAAAGGATCTTTATGGAAGGAGAGAGGGGGAGATGGCCACAGCTAAGAGCACGGACAACCTTTTGCAAAGCGCAAACAGCGAAATAGTTACAGAAAGAAACTCTGGAATTCTGCGACGTGCATTGAGTTTTTTTTTCTTGCCATGATTAAATGATTGCTCCCAATTTTTTTCGTTCTCCGCCGTGCAGCGAATAGGAATGAAGAACGTTGTTCTGGAGCGCATGTGATAGTTTTCTATCGGAATGATTCTAGATTAAATTATAAACTTGACTAGCGCAAAAGAATCAAAGTAAGGTATCGGTTTCTACATATTTTCTTGCTGAGAGTGTGCATACAAGAGGAAAGTCTTTCATTCTCTTAACGTTTTCCGCTTAGGTACCATGTTCGATCTAGGAGGCATGATTTATATTCTACACTCATAGAAATTGGATTGTTGAGCTTAATGGTAATAAGGAAGCTAGTGTTTGTCTTTCGCACACGCATGCGCACACGCTAGGAAGTCGCACATAAGGCGACGCTTTTTATGCACATAACTTTTAAAATGAAGAAAGCCAATTGTTTACAAGATGTATATACATATATATATATATATATATATATATATATATATATATATATATATATATATATATATATATATATATATATATATATATATATATATATATATATATATATATATATATATATATGCATCTTGTAAACTATACTGCCTCTATTAGAATAAGTAACGCTCGATGTTTTTTTATTAATTTCCAAACTTTCCTCATTTCCTACATGTTTTAAAAGCTGCATTTCGTTTACACCTTCTATGTGGTTGTTACGACTGCTATTTTTTATTTTTCTTTATTTTTCTAATCAAGTTTTGCAGTAAGTCACGCCATTTGTTTGTTCCAAAAAACGATATCTCAGTGCACATATCAAGGCTATCAACTGTGGAACTGTGGATTTAATGGCAGGCATGAAAGCAGGAAACATGTTGCTCGTATGTGCTGTCCAGGTCTTTGGTTTTCAGCTGTTAAGCAAACACATAATTTCTTCACAGTGTAGCACCAGCTATTCCGACATCGACACAATAAGAGATGAATGGACTCAGGGCACCGTGAGTGGAACAATGCCGTCCTACAGCATAGTTGTGCTTTTTCAAATAGTGATGTAGCAGTGGCAGAGCGACGAGCATAGATGCGCGGCTATTACTTCCGATGGCGGCAATAAGCAGTTGCGTTAAGGCCCGAGAGGCGTTTTAATCTCGGCGCAAAACACAATTGAGACGTGTCTCTACCGCCATGATGTGGAGATGACACCTGAAAGAAGCTCTAAATTCATCACTCTGCGCCCAATAGTTACGGTAACTAACGGTAGTCGCCGCTCCCTTGTTATCGCTTTGCTGTAACGTCAATGAGGGCAGTAACCTCTAAACTACACCTTTAAAACATCTGAAATCGGTATTCGAGATTCCTGAGCTGCATTTTATGATGGCGTTTTTCTTAAATCAAATTTTTGTTTTGCGTTTTGGCCGTTATTCGGTTCTGCTATTAGTACTCAGGCTGGTTATCAACGCCTGGTCGCTAGCAGCACTGACGGCATGGCATTCACAGCACCGACAGCTACCTAGTGGCTTTTGTAAACGGCAAATGATAATCTTTCCAATGAAGTAGTAACAAAGTGGGATAATTGGCGAGCATCGATGATGCCGAATTGTGCAGGGAAACACTCTTTACAAACGAAAAAATGCAGCAAAGAGAGAGAGAGAAAAATAATTACATTACGACGCAGCATTACGCGTCGAGGATTTCTTGTGCACGCTGGTCACAAAAACAAAGAGATTAGACAACTGGTCTGAGGAAATCATGTGCCGTTCAGGAAACTATGCTTTGCAAAACACGCACTCTAAAAATGTTCAAGGCAGAGCACTGGTCAAAACTTCGGTAGTTTTGGGTTTCGTTAAGAGCCGTGTTTTGAAGCCGCGGCACCCGTAAAGATAGAAAAGTTTTTGGAGGCGTGAGCCAGGATTGCGCTCACCCTACAAAAATTTAGAGCTTCGATAGTGCCACACAATATGTGCTGCATGGCAGAGTAGCAAAGCGCGTGACCTCAAGAGTTTTGGACAACGCTGTACGTTCTTCTGGCCTCAATAGTTTACTGCCGCCTGCTTATCCGCGTGTCTTCTTTCTTAACTCAAAATCGTTAGTCCTACCATAAATTTTTCAGTTGCGTCGACACCTAAAACGTGAAGACCTAAAAGGAGACTTCCGCGAACATCGGCGCAATGAGCAAAAAAACAAAAACAAAACTGCATTCGCCGGAAAGAAATATTTGCGCTGACTTACACTTTTCTGCCTTAAACTCAAGGCTTCTTAAATTCTAAGCAAATGCTCAAAACAACGAACATACGCTTAAAAATAGAGCAAAGATTACATACACCGGAAAACACCAACATACAGCAAGTACAATGCCTCAAGTTTTTGTACACAGCTCCTCAACGTCAAAATCTTTTATTGGAAGTTTTAAATTCTCAGAATAGAGTTCCAATATCTCAGCTCTTGGCCAAGTCACCCTCGATTTTTCTTTTCTGTAATATCGGCAAGGTAAAGGTCTCAAAAACATCTCTCCGCACGGTTAACCAGTCACTTAAAAAGCACAAGACAACAATTATTACGTAACATTCGGAAAGTCACTGCCTTCATCAAGACCCACAATAACTTTCCTATTTCGGCCAAACCAGCCATATATCTTCGAAACAACCAGCCTGTTTTTTAGTCAAGACCACATTAATTTCAGAATTATATTCGCGTCTACCGGCAAGACCTGCCTCTAAGAAAGTAATGGTCATTTCATACCTCGACCAGACAACCACTGAAGCATCCTCATCTTCAAAATGAAAAACGAAGCAAGAAGAAAAGAGGAGGGGAAAATAAAAAGATTTCAGGAAAAGCCCCGAGGACCGGTCAATTCCCTTTGCTGGGCTGCTGGTGGTGGTAGATCTTATCCTTCATTTCCTTCTTACTTTTCCTCTTCCTCACGCTTCTCCATTTCAGCTTTTAATTATAACCGCAGACACTGTAGTAATGTGGGCGAGGTCTCCCTTCCTAGACCTCTCTCTAATAACTGCTTACCTACCAGTGGTACGTTTTGAAACCTATAGGGACTCCTTAGAATGGTTATATAAGAAATTCCTCGTGAATACCAGCTGCTGAAAAAGTAATACAGCATTCGCTTCAAGGAATGCCAAAGAAAAAAATTTGCTGCCCTTACCAAGTATCCCGCGGCTTCGCTCGCAAAAGATTATGCTAATATTTTTTTATCAGCTCTCTCATTCTATAGAGAATGAGTATTTCCCCGAGTATTTTCCTCAACCGCTTCTGAAATAACGCCTCACGGTTGGCAGCATATGTAAATAATTATTTATACATTTATTATGCAGTAACAAACAAAGAAGTTAATTGTTAACATACGCTCAATATTCTGCGTGCCGAAACTCGTTAAAGTACAAGAAAATTGTTAATGAAAACTTCATCAATATACGTAATTTATGACGAACAACTATATGCTAACCGAAATGCCAATCAGAAATAGGCTCAACATCACGTCTTCCGTCGAATTTTTGTAAAACTGGCTTCACCACGTAATAAAAAAGTTTCTACAAACGAAGGAAGAACATCCAAGGTTATGAAACTACTGAAGCATTTATGTCTCTTGAGGACCCTGGCCCCTCTTCGAAGTGCCTCGTGCTAGGATCCGCAGGCAACGTATAAATATAAGAGCTTCGTTTCTACTTACGCAGTCCACATTCACCATCACAAACAAGAAAGCCGACGTAAGAAAGAAGTCAGGTCAAGAAGGCACAAACAGAAAATTGCAGCGCTTCATCCGAAAAAGAAACTAAAAACACTGAAGAAAGGAAAGAAATGATGGCAGTGCCTCTCTGTCTAGCTTCGTTCGTCAAGCTGTCGGGATTATCCGGTTATGAAGAGGACTAGGGTGGTATTCCCCATTTCCGCCAGCGGCTGTCGCTGCCACAAGAAATCACATCGCCATTCCAGGGCGGGGCTGCTCGGCTGCCATCTTGTGTTGCCTTACGTGGTGACGGAGAGGAGGGGTGACGTTGGCGCAGGAGGGTTGTCGTTGGGCTCCTCGAGTACGTGGCGATGGATAGGCTTGGTTGCTAAATCTTTTCAGCGAAAATTGGAGCGCTTTTTTGCAAACATGAAACAACGAACCCAAGGAAATGAGGCCGTACTCGCAAATATTGTGCTAGTTCTACGTGCCCCGTTCGCGGCGCGCTTATTTTCCGGAAGTTCACTTTCTCGGAGCACAAAGTGCTCTGCGATATCCCGTTTCGCGATGAACTAAGTTTATTTTTTTCTCTTTGGGGAAGCTGATGTTACGCGATATATTAAAAAAGAAAAAAAGTGACAGGCGATCATACAAAGTGACGTGGCGTTTCTATGTTCAAGTATGATTTTCAATTTCGTCTTTCCAAACTAGCTTTTACTGTTCACTTTTTTGTTACGTCTTTCCGATTTCGCGCTCCACTAGGGGCGCTATTGCTGCCTGCCTATTCCTCTCTCTCTTTCTTTCTTGATCACTTTCACTCGCTCTGACGGCCGTGGCTCCTACGCAAGGGCAACTTCCTCTCGCTCTCAATAAGAGCTCTACTGCAATACACCGTCTCCTCTCCATTTCTTCGGTCGCCATTCATTCTCACTCTCTTTAACTCCGCCTTCCGCCCACAAAACACTATGTTCAGAAAGTTCATAACAAATGTGCAAGAAAACAACGACCACACGACTAACTCAGTAAATGAAAACCAAGGATGAAAGGTTTACAAGAAGGATGCCCGGCGTCCGAACCGAAGATGGAAATTCCAAAACGCGAATCCTGAAGGTAAAGGGGCCAAATGCGAAACCATGTTGCGCATCTATACGTCCGCATGAGTGGAACTGTGGCACGCGGTTGAAGGTGCCCGCATGCATTTTCCACACATCCTGACGATGCGGTATGGTGCTCAAGTGTCAATTTCTTGGTCTATGTGGCCGATGGCCCGGACGTCCCACGCAACAGGAGACACAACATTTGGGGGGTGTATTAGAGGTAAAGTATTTTAAGATATGCGAGATTTAATGTTCCGGAACTGCACGCAGGCCATGAGAGACGCCGTAGTGAGGGCTGCGGAATATTTCGGACCATCTGGGGTTCTTTAACGTTCAATAAGATTTACACGTGAGTTTTCCTCAATTTGCGTCCATCAAAACACGCCCTCCGCTTACCGGATTCGATGCTGCATCACTGCAACAGCCGAACTCTACTGCCATTGATTCACGATGGCATGCAAGGGCTAGAGACAAAGAGAAAAACTTACGTCCGTTTATTGAACAGACATCCAGGCAACTCCTACGAACAAGACGAAGCGCTCTTTAGCGCGGGACAGAGCAGTCACGCTACTCTCCACGGCCATCAAAGCGTATATCTTCCGGTCATCACGACATAATGTTCGTGGAATTGCCACAACGCAACAGTTTGTGACGGTACTGACAGTATTTCTGACCACGGCACCGTAGTATCGATGGCTTCCGTTCGGCTTGTTCTTCGACTAAGTAGTCCCGGATCAGTCCCAACGCCATCAAACCAGACCAGACGAGCTCCTGTAACTAGCCCCGTTCCGTGCTCAGCCCGCAGGAACCAACGACCAGGGGAAGATGCAATCTTGCCAGACCCTCACCACCCCTCAACGAAGCCGTGACTACATGACGACATAAGCACCCCCTGCCAAGCCGTAAGCGGTGTCAAGGGCCTTGGCCTGCGGCTTGACCTGACGTGGTGGCTTAGTGGCTTTGGCATTGGGCTGCTGATAAAGAGGGCCCGCATTTCATCTCGTCAGCGGCGGCCGTATTTCGGTGGCGGAGAATGATAAAAAAAAATGCATATGTGCCACGTAATGTCAGCGAATGTTAAAGAATCCCAGGCGGTTCCCAGTAAAAAAAAAAAAAAAACATGACTGAACCTTGTCAAAAATTTGGCAACAGGTTTTGTTGTCTAGCAGTAAGGATATAATTTTCTGTGGTTTTCGGTGTTTTTCTATAGTACTGTAGGTTTTTCTGCAGTCTTTATCTGTAGCCTCTAGTTATGAAGTACCTTTGTGCTGTAGCTACACAAAAATTCTTTTTTTACTACAAAACTTCATGTTGATACTACATGTTCATGGGCAAAAATATCACAGAAAATTTGTTGTGATGACAGTGTGTTTTCTGATTGAGCTTAGTTTAATCGGATCCCTCCCCTACGGCGTCCCTCATAAACCATGTGTCGCTTTGTCACGTTTGCCTCCGCAGTGGCTCAGTGGTTATGGCGCTCGGCTGCTGATCCGAAATACATGGGTTCGATTCCAGCTGCCGCGGTCGAATTTCGACTGGGGCGAAACTCTAGAGTTCCGTGTAATGTGCGATGTCAGTGCACGTTAAAGAACCCTAGGCGGTAGAAAATTCCGGAGACCTCCACTACGGCGTTCCTCACAGCCTAAGTCGCTTTGGGACGTTGAACCCCCCTAAACCCATAAAAGCTTCGTCACATTAAACCCTGCCATTAAATATTTACAATTTAGCCGCCACGGTGGCTGAGTGGCTAAGACGCTCGCCTACTGATCAGGACTTCCCAGGCTCGAACCTGACCGCGGCGGCAGCGTTTCAATGGAGGCGAAACGCAAAGGCGCCAGTATGCTGTGCGATGTCAGTACACGTGAAAGATCCGCAGGTGGTCGAAATTACTCCGGAGCCCTCCACTACGGCACCTCTTTCTTCCTTTCTTCTTTCACTCCCTCCTTTATCCCTTCCCTTACGGCGCGGTTCAGGTGTCGAACAATATATGAGACAGATACTGCGCCATTTCCTTTCTCCGAAATCCCAATTATTATTATTACTTTAATTTCATAGCGGCCGAGGTACGTGAAGTTGGGGGCCAAGCATTCAGCGGCCCTTCACACTAATCGCGTCGGCACCTTCTTTACCATACACACTGTCACGCCATCCCCAAGATTCCAAGTAATTGATCCGGATGACGGCTCAGTAGCCCCGGGTAATACTACGAAGACGACGACGAAGCGGACAGTGCCATGGGACTCTCTTGTGAAAGGCTAACAAGAACAACGACGACCAAGCCGCCGCGCTAGGACCATCGGTCATTAAGGCATATATTATCCAGTCAACTTGTCATCCCGTTGTTTGACTGGCCACCACGGAGCAATATTACTTAAGGTATTTATATACCTTACGTAAGGTATTTATATGAATACCAACCAGTGAAAGCAGTATTCAATGCGATGCCATGCGATGCGATGATATTGTTGTTATGATTTTGCTTGAGAGGTCGGATTTATAGCACCGCAGCGCACACAGCTTTAACTGGGTGTGTCAGTTTACACAGCATCGCGTAATTTTTAAAGATTATCTACCAGTTTAATCATTTTATCACAGTACGACTGCGTATAGTGCGTATTACAATAATTTGTCTAATAGGTAGCATTATGAGCGTGTTCTTGACACGACCAGCATGATCTCAATTCCAGCCCCACCTACGCCGCCTAGAGAAGCGACCAATCGCAAAGCACCGAATGGAATGTAAACAGAATGAGTTTCTTGAATATATGGACCACTTCGTTCTCTCTTCGAGTTTTTAAAGTTTCAACAGAAATTGCCAGGTAGTAGAAACTACTAAATCATAAAAATCTGTGAAAGGGCTTCTATTCAGCGCTTTAAGAAACTCTGGACTTCACTGTCACTGTCTCTCACCTTTCTCTCGTCTTATTGTAGCCATTCCATCTAGTAATACCGGAAAAATTGTAAGAGACACAAATTGGAGCTGTCTATGGCCGTATAAAAGATAAAAGCAGCAACACTGAAAGAGTGCACTCACAAATATTGTTGGGGCGCATGTTAGGCTGCACAGCTGGTGATCTGATAGTTAGGAATGTAAATTTTGGCACTCACAAGAATCATGACCTAATGCCGAGTAGAAATACGAGGCGGAATTTATGTATCTGAACATCACAGAGTTTAAACAGACTCAATAGAGGCTTACGGCATGCATATTCAAATAAACAGCATCATACTGCAGGTCTAAATTAACGAATGCGTTGCAGAAACTTTCTCTATAAACTAATGTCTAATAGCAGGACACAGCTTTAGTCTTGAGCAGTGCCGTGATGCTTGTGAAAGCAATCATAACTCTGGTCTTGATCCCTGCAGTGTTAAGTCAGCCAACGCTGGCGTAAACACCTCGAAACGATTTTATTTGGGAATACGTTCGAACTACTATGTAAATCCGGTGCTTCATTTTAATGTACATTCCTATGCTCCCGTTTTAAAATTTTCTATTATAAAATGTGTTGTTCAGTGATTTATTCTTGTTAAACTCCATGAATTTAATCAGTTTGATCTTTCTTACTGTTATGTTCCGTTTTGTATGATAGCCGCCTTAAAGTGAGAAAGTTTTGTGAGAACAAGTGCTATTTATAATTTCAACAACTGAAAATTTTTATTCTCCTGAGTGCAGCTCTGACGTTGTTACCTACTTCTGCGCACTTGCTTGACAGAAGTTTCCTAAACAGAACTACCTCCCCATGGACGATTACAGCGTAAAATAAACAAGTGTTGGCCATAAGATAACACGCACCGCAGTCCAAAAGCTGTCTTCTCTTAAAAATGGTTAGCGCGTGAAAGAGGAAGCGTGCTTTGCCATGCTGTTGAGTACTTTGTCTTGAATTGCGTTTTTTTTAATTCCTTTGTTGGCGTGTTTGTTCGTGTATATACTCATGATACACAGGCACTGACACTACAGTAACAAGTTCGAAGAGTCGACACCTCAAGAAACGTTGCTAATGTTGAATCTTATTAATTCGATGTTTAATTACTGAACGTGACCTCTACAGACCGCAACACCACAATGCCATTTCGCAAAAGAGAATGACTGACACATGACTACCCTTCTCGGGGTCCGTTGAAGTTAGTAAAGGGACCCGAGCATAGCGGCAGACATTGTACGTAGCTGTCACCATACTCCCATAAGATCAATAAGGCTTGCAGCTGATACATTGTACTCACAGAAGAAGACAGGCTGGGAGAAGGACCTCCATGTATGAAGCTTTGTTGTATGGTTCGCGCAGCTCTGTGAGCCTTTCAAGCCTTTGATGGCTACCTCCTCGCTTCCGTAATCTGCGGAAAGACATTACTTTGCACGTAAGCTTGCAGTTAATAAAGACGCACAGCGGCTCCTTGCGGCAAACCCTAGACGTAAAACCAGCGCCCGAGTGCCCAGGCCGTGAATTGAGGCTCATGAGATATTCATAGGGGGCTCTGCTTACGCGTGATAAATGGCGCTCTACCTCGCGGTCTTGTACGATATTTTGTACAGTACTGCCACTAAGCGAATGCGGAAGTCCCCCCACATCCTCTGTACCTGTCAGTGGCGCCGACAGGAAGCCGTATGATTAAGTAGGTACTATGCCGACAGCAACAACCGTAAATCTAGCACTATGGTGGGTTTAGAAGTGGCGATGTGTCTGGTCTGTGGAAGAAGATTTTAAGATTTCGTGGTTAGTTGCTATTACAGCAGACATGTACACAAATAGTTGAGCAAGAAAAGGAAACACATAAATAACCACAACTTGAATAGCCGGATGGGTGAGTGTGGCAGACGACATAAGCCGAGGGCTGTTGAGTTTGCAGATTCATTTGGCAGATATATGAAACTGAAGCAATTTCACTAGTGGTCATTTAAAGTACAGCCTTTGTACAGCGTTCGTCCGTTCGTTTGCGTGTTTCTTCTCTTTTTTGTGCTTCTTCGCTCCTGTTATGAACCAAGAAAGTTACCAACTAGTCCGAAAACTTGTTCTCCTTTTATTTCTCAAATTTTGGAAAATTTTTACACGGTGAACCTACTTTTAAGGCACTGATTATGCTTGGGATGTTTTAATCACTAAGTTGCTGATTTCAGCGAGGCGCCCCCGTTAGCTCAATGTCTGAAACTGTTGCAGCACCTGGCGCTTTGAAGAAGGTCTGCTAACCCGGAAGCTGCGGCTGCATGAGAGGCGCTTGGTCAAGGTGACTGCGCCAACTTGTGAACCCCACCAGGTATGAGATGTTTAGAGCAGACGCTCGTCATGTTGTACTTCACCTTCTATGTAAAGAAAGCAGAAACTTCCTTAAAAACGCGAGATCTAACGCACTTACGCCATTTGAATGACCTTTTCGTACCATAAAAATTATAAACTTAATTGATCCAATAAATTTTGTTGACCAAACTGAGATAAGGGATGCCAGTGAATGCGGTAAGTCAGGGGCTACAATGATTCCGGTGTCAGCACGTGTTTGCTTTTTTTTGTCTTTTCCCGCGTTATATGTAAAAGCTTTGTAGATTCGAGTATGAAACATAGGCCTCATTAGCTACGTCGCAGTGAATATGAGACAGCATTTATTAAGGTAACGAATCAAATGTGTGAAACTTCAGAAGTGGCATATAAATCAGTGTGCTTTAACTTGCTGGGCCAAGTTCGCAGACTGGATGCCGGCGGCGGCAGTCGCATTTCAATCAATTAGAAATGCTCAAATGCCTGTGTCCTGAGATTTCTCCACATATTGTAAAGCAGCAGAGGATACAAACTAAACCTAACTGCTCCACTAACAACCGACAGAGCGGGTTCGGTGCGTTCAAATTTATTTAAAAATAAATTCATCATTTAATGTCACATACGGGATGCTGGAAACGTAGGCCTTAAAAAACCCACCAAAGTCCCCAGCCTCTTCTAAAAATAATTCATTTCAGGTTTCACTTGCTGTGAACTATCAACCTGCAACAGTTTTAGGATTTTTATGACCACAACGTCAACTCCAATGGAACTCAGCGCAGAGGTCTTAAAGTAAATTCCCCTGCTGCTTCTCCGCGCCTCAGTAATGATTATTCTGCATGCAGTATTGAGAGCTCGCTCATTAAGGTAATAACCCCGAACGTGGTTAACTGCACAAAATAAATGATGTGTTTGGGGCGGCACTAATAGGAACAGGCTCTATCAAGACCGGCGATCACCAAGAGCAGAGCCGAAAGTACTCCGAATCCAAACCATTTTTCGATAAAGCGATGCAATACTAGTTAAGGCACCTAAGACACGGCAGACCCTCTGGACTTGAGAAAAGCAAAAACACTCCCAAAGTGAAATGTCAAAGATCTGTTTCCACTTCCGATTCGCCAGCGACACGAGCGCCGCCTTAGAGCTCGTTCGCCGTGGAAGCGTTCTTGTTAAGGTAGAAAATTTGAAGAGCACACACACGCACACTGAATTAGACTAGCACTTCATAAAGTGTATGGCTTCTCTAAGAATTTCGTGGCATCGACAGTATCACCACTGTGAAATGTCTGGGCAAAGCATTGTAATTCTATTTTTAACTGTGATATTTATTTTGTGTATTCTCTTGAATCCATTGTGTGATTCTGAAGGTGTTGTGTCATGGCTGCGTCCTCACGAACATTGAGACCGAGACTGTTCTTGTAATATCATGATAAAAAGCACCAAGTCTGTCCTCAAGCGAATTGTAGGAGGGCAATATCAGCAACAATGACGGCCGAATTAAAGTCATATAAGGATTTTTTTCTTCAAACGACACATTAAGCGACCACCAGATTAGAGCGCTAAAACTTGAAATCTAAACTGGAATTTATTAAATACGGAAGTGCAATCTATACATTACGGGCAGTCACAAAATAATCGATCAGTTACCACGACATCTCCGTCTATAGCCTCAAATCTATCTTGCATTGCTGAGCGCCATTAACCGTCATGCCGTGTTTAAGTCTTGGACGTCGCGGGGCACATGTGTTAAGAGCCTTGTTTTATGAAGAGGGCTGGTCGACAGAGGTTAAAGATCACAGACACTGAGCCACCATGGCGGCAGGCTCAAATTTAACTCCGTGTGATCGTATAGCGCGTGATGTAAGTGTCTGAAAACAATTTAAAACACTGAAACCTTTGAGCCGGCTGATCACTTTGAACTTCGAGCCCCCCCTCCCTCCCTCTGCCCCCTCCCCAGAAAATTTGAAATTTTGATGTTCTACAATTTTGTTACACAGCGCGACAAAGATTGTTGGCCGCTCAAAACATCTTTGCTGTTCATTGTGCCAGCTGCAAAGTTTTTGCGTTGCTTTTGTGCAGTGATAAACACTTCGGCAAAAAAGATTCGGGGACACTTACAGCCTAAGACGCGATAGCGTTATTGCCTCCTTTCATCTGCTTGGTGTCCTCGTTGCATATCACTCCACAGACGCAGACACTGCGGGGCAAGACGCACAAGACCTCGTTTTAACCAAGTCAAGCGAACGCGCCTCGGTGACGTCGAGGTAGCGTGTCTAGGCCGTTGTTCGAAGAGCATGTCTCCGAATACCATCTCGCCTCAGTTTAATTTTGAGTTCAGTTAATTTACTTTACATTTTTACCTGTCTTAATGAGGCTTCAATCATGCTGCAACCTTGTATTTGCAATATATGTTGTTTCATTCACTTTTCAAATCCGCCAGTCGACGTGTGGCGTCAATACATCCTCGACCATTACGCATTTTCTCGCACGTCTTCGGCGCCGCCACGGCAGGTTTCTCCGCTAAACCCATTCATTAATGATATAACGTTAAAACATCAATTTGTGGGGAACGTGTGATATAATTTTCATTCTTTCGTTAGCCCTGGTAAAAAGCACGCCTTGTTGTTTTAACATAAACGTCGTTGTTCTTAATGCACGCAGAAAAATGACTGAACCGCTCTGCTTGGCGTAATCCCCTAGGTAAAAAATGGGTTACGTGTATATGCGTCCGTAGTCCAGCACATACCAGAGCAGTTTTTCGTTTTCTCGCGTTGATGATCTTAAAATATAAATAACTATTGAAAAGACGATGTGTAGAGACATTGACGTGCACTGAAAAATTAAAAAGGACGTGGTTATAAAATTATCAGAGACCATGGAAATGTGTGGGCTCGCCATGCGGCCTAACAATACGGCGCCGTTTCAAAGCTTTTCTAGTCATTTTACGGCGGATCCTAAGCAGTGGTTTGGCATCGTTCAGCGTTCCCGGGAAGCAGAAAGAGGCAGCATAGCACGGCAGCATTGTTTGCCTTGTGTTTCGCTGGTCTCGCACACCTTGTCTCACGCCTCTCGAATAACGAACAGGAAAAAAGTCTGATTTGGAAAGACTACTACATAGTGCAAGCGAGATGCCCAAAAGGACCAGGAAGTGTCGCCGGGGACACAGAATATTATTTTGGGAATGCATTTCACAGGTACATTCCCACCTCTCTTTGGCCAAATTTTCGTCCGCTCAGGCATATCACGCGGAAATGTGTAGGTTTGAGTAGCATTCGAAACCAAGATTTTCAGGTGCCAGTGTGAGTAGTGGCAACGCTGCGCGCTGAGTACGCTTGCACCGATGCGAGCAGAAGCCGGTGCCGAGACTGAAGAAAGAAAGAAAGAAAGAAAGAAAGAAAGAAAGAAAGAAAGAAAGAAAGAAAGAAAGAAAGAAAGAAAGAAAGAAAGAAAGAAAGAAAGAAAGGAAGAAAGAAAGGAAGAAAGAAAGAAAGATAGAAAGAAAGGAAGAAATAAATAAATAAAGAAAGAAAGAAAGAAAGAAAGAAAGAAAGAAAGAAAGAAAGAAAGAAAGAAAGAAAGAAAGAAAGAAAGAAAGAAAGAAAGAAAGAAAGGAAGAGGTAATGAAAGAAAGAAAGAATGAAAAGAAGAAAGAAAAAGAAAGAAATAAGGAAAGAAAGAAAGAAAGAGAGAGAAAGAAAGAAAGAAAGAAAGAAAGAAAGAAAGAAAGAAAGAAAGGAAGAAAGAAAGAAAGAAAGAAAGAAAGAAAGAAAGAAAGAAAGAAAGAAAGAAAAGACGAAAGTGCACGGTTCTGACGAATAGCTCCAAATGGGCAGAATACTGCGACTAAATCATTATTTACGTCACTCGGGGTTATCTATGACGAACCTTGGCGTGTCTTGTGGCGAAATCGAGTTCATAGATGACTTTTTCCTCATCTGCCGGCGGTTCGATTCTCTCCATAAACTTTGCTTGGAAATCTCTCTCGCTCGATAAGGGATTCCTCTATCTATTCCGATTCCCATCCCCTTCGGCGCAAGCGCCAATTGATGTGCCCTGCAACTAGTGCGCGACAATATTCAATTCTATTTAATTACATCAGGTAGATTCCTCTGCTAGAATGAGAATTCACGGATTTTATATTTTCAGTTTCTTTTGCATTTTTTTTTGTCCAAGTTCCAATCCAGGACACGAAATTATCCAGTTACTCCACTCCTTGTCCATGAGTGCGTTTGTATCCGCAATGCACCTTGGCCAATCCCCCGCCATGGGTACGGGCCATTAAGAATGAGATCATAACTATCATCATCATCAACTGGGAAGTTATCATGGCCCCGTGAAGAGAGAATGAAGAAATAGATGCGAAAGTAAAAGGTTGAAAGAGAAGGCACACGCGTCGCAGCAGCCGTTGCCGCCAAAGCAATTCCGGCTATTCAGCAAAATACCCGCCTCCTTGGACCTGGCATGCAGGTCATAAAAGCTTATGCTAGGGTATTCGCTCGTGTAATAGTTAGTTTCCAATTGGTGAAACAACAGATTTGTTATAAACTGCGAGCATTTCGTGAGCAGCGAGGCAAATTGAGGAAAGCAAAGATTTACATAGAAGCCACCGTACGAGAGAAAAATTTTTAGAAGTTATTTTCTCATTTATTTATTTACAATCCTGATAATCTTGTGCGAAATTATTACAGGAACAAATGCACGATATCCTCCCGATATTACCATCGAGGCACTGTTTGAAAACATTGCCACGCTTTATTTCTTTGTGACGCACAGAGTGGCTTTCTTTGTGGTGCGTTCTCTATTACGTCCTACCTGCTGGCAGTAACCGCCTTTGTTCTCTTCGCCTGTGATAGTGCTTGCGTGTCTGGTTGGCTCATCGCGTGCATAATATGCCTTGTATGACTTTGGCTCATAACAATTAACTAAAAAACACTCAACAAAAAACACACAAAACACTATGTACATAAGACACTGTCGCGGTCAGCCAGCATGAGTCTGGCTTCATCATTCTAAAATTCACGAAGCATACAGAGCGGCTCTAGCCTCGAGAGCCATTCGGGAGGCTCCGTAGCTGCTTTCTGGATGGCCAGAAAACAGTCCATTTTTTCCTGAAAATAAATTCGGGCAGGTCGTGCGTCAAAGCCAGGCAATAAAGAAAAAATAATATGCCTTGTAGGAACACTAGCGTCATTGCTCCCTGCATCCACCTTACCAGCCTCACTTGGAACGCGTGCCGCACAAACGGAAAGTAAATGAAATTACAACCTTCGTTCGTAAAGTTTCGAGACTGTTATATTTTCTTCTCTAGAAATGATTACCCAAACAAATGTAGGTGCGCATGTGTAGCGCCATCTTTTCGAGCTAACCTGAGCTATTTATGTTAATTGCTGTGGCAGCCGCTACATGGCACTACATGTAGAAAAATACGTTGTCACTAGTCGTCTGCGCATTCTACTGTGAGTGAATGTGGAGAGATGGACGTCCACCTCGAACAGCGTGTAATCGTAAAATTCTGTGTGAACCTCGGCAAGACTTCCTCACAGACGTATGAGCTCTTTCGTGACGCTTACGGCAACGAGACATCATCGCGGGCGCGAGTTTTTCAGTGGCACAACAGGTCCGTTTCGGGGAGAACTTCGGAGGAAGACGACACAAGGCAGGGGCGCCCTTCAACCTCACGGAATAAAAACAACGTGGCTCGGATCAGAGAAATCGTACAACAAGACCGCACCATTACTGTCCGCATGCTATCAGATGCCCTCGACATTAGTAAGAAAGCATGCCACCAAATTTTGCGTGAGAACTTGGGGGAAACGAAAACTGTATGCCAGAGAGAAGGGGTTTATTGAATTGAAAGGCAGAGAGGTTGGCCTGAAAGATATCTGGCCTGCTACTCTGCACTGGGGAACGGGAAGAGGAGAGAGTGATGATGATGGGAGGAGGCAGACGAAAAAATACATAAAAATGCACACTTTCTAACATCCCAAACGCGAGGCAAGGTCCGTGTCGCTTAAAAAGCGTGAGAGCGCTCTCGTTGCCTGTACAGTTTGAAAACTGTACAGGCAACACGCCAGACTATGCCAGACTTGTGCCGCACTCCCTCACAGACTAACAGAAGGACAGGCAGGCATCAGTGAGCGCTGATTTGCTCTCCGAGGCAGAGAACGATGCTGCATTCGTCGGCAGCATCATTGCTGAAGTCGAAACATGTTGTTTTCAATACGATCCTGAAACAAAGAGGCAGAGCATCTTTAGTAAAACAGCGCGAACAACGTAGGACAAGATGAAGGAGGACACAGGACGGGCGCTGACTCTCAACTAAAGTTTATTAGGCAACACCTGGTGTTTATAAAGAAAAATCACATAGACAATGTACATGACAAGTCATACTAAAAGCGATAAAACAAGAGGCAGAGATGCATACGACGCTCAAATGCCACCAAGAAAGGCTATCTCTTTGTCACAAAGAATGACTGACGGTTTGCTGACACAACTGGCCTCTTGACTGATATAAAAGGCTTCCATTACTTCCCGCGTGGTCTGTTCACTGGGCGTATAAAGCACCTTCGTGCTACGCCAGATGGCCGTGCATTTTTTCTTTTTCTTTTTCATTACCTCACACTTTAAGCAGTGGCTGACCAAGTAAGAAAGTTCCTTGTCATTTTCCAGATTATTTTTGTGCTCCTGTAACCTTACAGGAGCACAAGGTTACAGGAGCACAAAAATAATCTGGAAAATGACAAGGAACTTTCTTACTTGGTCAGCCACTGCTTAAAGTGTGAGGTAATGAAAAAGAAAAAGAAAAAATGCACGGCCATCTGGCGTAGCACGAAGGTGCTTTATACGCCCAGTGAACAGACCACGCGGGAAGTAATGGAAGCCTTTTATATCAGTCAAGAGGCCAGTTGTGTCAGCAAACCGTCAGTCATTCTTTGTGACAAAGAGATAGCCTTTCTTGGTGGCATTTGAGCGTCGTATGCATCTCTGCCTCTTGTTTTATCGCTTTTAGTATGACTTGTCATGTACTTTGTCTATGTGATTTTTCTTTATAAACACCAGGTGTTGCCTAATAAACTTTAGTTGAGAGTCAGCGCCCGTCCTGTGTCCTCCTTCATCTTGTCCTACGTTGTTCGCGCTGTTTTACTAAAGATGCATCTATACCAACTCGCCCAAATGAACGTTCTAAAGAGGCAGAGCGCCGAATGGCGATCCACAAGCTCTCCGGCGTCGAGAAAGGTGCGGCGTAAGAAGACCAAAACAAAGACGATGCTGATAGTTTTTTTTCAGTGCCAGAGGTGTCATACACCACGAGTTCGTCCCACAAGGGCAGACGATGAATCAGGGGTTTTGTATCCGCGTGCTCGAACACATGCGTGATGCACGGCGACGCCGTCGCCCTGACTTAGAGGCATCTAGACAATGGAGCCTTCTCCACGATAATGCAAGGCCGCACACTGCTCTCAGCGTGACGAAATTTCTTGCCAAGCACAGCATTACTGTACTTCCCATCCGCCATACTCGCCTGACCTCTCCTCATGCGATTTTTTTCTGTTTCCTCATGTGAAGAGAGCCCTAAAAGGTCGCTGGATGGGGAGCGTGGAGGCCATTCAAGAGGCCACGACAAAGGAGCTGACAGCCCTACCAAAAGAAGCGTTTTCTAACTGTTTCCAAGACCTCAAGAAGCGTTGAAAGCTGTGTATAGACTGCAAGGGAGACTATTTCGAAGGGGTGCTGTACAAATGATTTCAATGTTAAACGCATTTTTTAATGGATTCAGGTTCGGCACTTTACGGACAAAGGTTGTGAAAACAAATGCTTTCACCCATAAGCCTCTACCATTAGAGGATTTTAGGTATGTTCCCAGGTCGTACAAGCTACATCGTCCATAATGCCGCGTGGGTCCTCACAAATGACGCTACGAAAAGAGTGCATAAAGATCTCTTTAGCGAGAACCTTCCTTGTGTTGTTCCTTCTGGATGCATAAGTTCAAGATATTGAACAACATGTGAGCATTATTGCGGCGAAGTAATCTATGGATAGCACAGATTAGGCTTTAAATTTTGATCAACATTTGCTGCTCTTTCCAGGCCGCTAACGCTAGCTTTTTCTTCAGTAACTTTCTTCAGAAGTGTGCCACGGCAGTCAAGAAACGCACTGTGGATAGTTGTGTAAACAACCGGTGCGCTAACGGTTTTTTGTGAGAAAAAATTGCCGCGGGAACGTACATTCCAGCGTTAAAGATGTGCGGGAGCTTGCGACAAAGTCTACCGAGACTCAGCCTTTTGTAGGAGTTGAAAAGGGCGGCTCGCAAAGTATAGGGTGCTTTGGTTATTCTTAATTCATCTACCTTGTCTCTGGTGCAAAGACCACATCCAGAGTCTTTTAAAGGAACACTTGGGAAGGTCGTCACATCGTCCTCTGCTCGAGACTCCGCTTTGCTCCCTCTTCTTCCGGCTTACTGCTCCTGCTCACTACAAGAGGACACACACGTCGGGAGTGTGTTTACCGTAGGCTCGTTTCCAGAGTAACAGGCGCACAGTAAAGCTCGCAAAGAGCGCCGCCATGTCTTGTTGCGAGACGGCGATTTCAGGCTGAGAGGAATGTTGACACAGGGCCCAGCCAGCACTGGTCGCGAAATGGTCCATGTCCGGGTAAACAGGATTTGGCTCGTCTGTGCAGCTCGCTTCACAGCCCTTCGTGCTGTATAGCGCGTAGCGATTGGCAGCGCCATGATGCACGAAACGAATTCATTAGATCTGCTTTAATTCCTGTCCTGGCGAGATAACGAACCTGGTCTGCTAGAACAGCTGACCTTTGATTGCTCTGCGGCTACTGCTACTGCTACTGCTATTGCTGTCAGGAAGAATGAAAAGGAAAGTGCACGAGCCTGTCCAGTGGCTCAAGCTGAGCCACAACTGCTGCCACGTGCTGAAAGAAGGAGAGTCGAAAGATAGGCGAGGAAAGATAAGGAAAGATGCGCGTGCGCTAATATGTCCCGGGCGATCCCGGAGGCAGTACGATACCGGGCCAACTCGTGCCGGAGTGCTTGCAAGTACTCCACCATATTTACAAAAATAAATTGAATATCTTAGGTCCAAATGGGACCCGTAGAAGATATTAAATCAGAACCAACCAACGTAACATCCATGCTTGTCAGATGGTAATATCGCTGCCAGGTAATCCGAAACGCTCTGGCTGTCGCAGCACTGCACGCAGACCGATGTACGAAATAAAAAAAAAAGAAAACGTCAGTCGACTTGGGTAAATAAGCCAAATGCGGATATGTGCGCTAGAATGATGTCAATTGTCGGTTAAAGCTACGACCTACTTGGCGGTACCAGCTACGGCCTACTTGGCGGTACCAGGCTACCGCCTAATTAGCGCCCCAAATACTTCTTCCATTCTTCCATTAAGCAACTGTTCAAGCATCATTCGAATCACGCTCTCCCCATAAACGTTGCTGCTTATCCCCCTTAGCTTGCCGCACATAGTGGCGGTGCCATATAATGAGCTTTCAAGGTTCTGGCCTGGTTACCACTGGTTACAACTTGGAAAGTAAGCCACCCAGTGTGCAGGTAAGCAGTGGCGCAGTGACACACGGCAGGTGGAAAGGCAGGCGTTGCCACCGGTGTTGCCATATTTTGCCAGGTGTTGCCATATTTAGCTGCCAACTAAAGATCAGAACAGCCAGATGGAGCCGTGCATTCTATTTTTGCTAATAACATAAATTGGATACAGGTGTACTCAGTGTGATTCACAGTGTGCAGACTTCCTTGCCTAGTTAGCCCAGGGAAATAATCTGCGCAGCCTGCGCAATGCTTACTGCTATTGCTAATTCGATCTTTCTTGGATATACAGTTCATTTCTTTTCTGTAAATAATTGTGCACAGTGGCCGCTCG
The DNA here is from genome assembly GCF_052857255.1 of Amblyomma americanum. NCBI lineage: Eukaryota > Metazoa > Arthropoda > Arachnida > Ixodida > Ixodidae > Amblyomma > Amblyomma americanum. Next base: position 186,005,940 of record NC_135500.1, read on the forward strand.
CGTCCGCTTATTTTCGAACAGAGCCTGGACATTAGCGCGAGCGGCATGAACTTGATTGCTTTTTGTATTTTGTAAATAGTGTACAAAGCTCTCCCCTGTCCTTTCTTGCTATTTTTTTCCTCTATACTTCTCCTCGCTATCCTCTCCCTTTCCCTTTCGCCTCCTCCGGCTGCAGCTGGGCTGCAGCTGCAGTACATGGCGTTCGCAGCTCTCCGCTTGAGGAACGTCGAAATTCGGGCTTGTTTGTTCATACTTCAGAGCAATACCGCAAGCAGGATAAGGGACCAAGAACGAGTAAACACGCACACACACACACACTTGAGTCCTCTATGGCTGAGAAAGGCACGCTGGGCGTTACCTTATTAATGCTAATTAAGCACAGTTCGCAAAGCAAGCAGAGGACGAGAAACCGGAAGGTGAACGAGAGCAGGACAGGGGATAACAAGACGCTGCTTATAACGACAAATTATAGATTTCGTTCGAACTGAATTTTTTTATTATGCCTCCGCTCGAGATTCGTTCCTACAAGCGGGATTTACGTGCACGTGGAAATGCGAAACCAAAGGTGGAGGTGGCTCTTTCTGCGAACATAATCCTGATTCGGGTCTCACCTAACATAGCGCTCAAGCTTTCTACTGTGACAGTTCTCCGGTATAAAAGAGACACTTACACGTGTCATCATTTTTTAAGAGCACATACTTGTAGGGAGATGAGTGTTACCTATTTCGAAGGAAGAGAATAACCTAACTTTTTTCTCTTTTAATTTGTTTGTGGGATGATTAACTCTGCAGTCTGAGAAGAATAGGCGAACAGTACTTGCAGCCTTTAGATCACTGTTTATTAAAAGTGGTTCATCGTTATCGTCGAGTATCCACCAAAGAAGGCTTTGCAAAAGACGAGCCGCAGTTTGGGCATCTTTGGAGGACGCGGGTAATAATTACTTTCAACTTTTCTCGGTAAGAGCGCTTAATGGTGCTGAGAAGAGCTTTAAAACGCGAAGGAATGGCACCACGTCGCGCCACGTAACAGGCAGTGCATGACTCATGCTGTCATCCGGAACGAATTTTGAGCGCGAGACAGCTCGGCAGCGTAAACGCGTGCATGCGACAAAGCGTTCGTGTCAGAAATGATTGTAGACCGGTTATGAAATGTCGCTCTTACTACGCGTGCGTGGGCGGTAGGCAGCGATTTAGAAAGCATTGCGTGCACGCTACGCTAGTTTGAGAACACGTGCATCGCTAGCGGTGACGATGCACATGTCCCCTTTGCATGTTCATCCACTCGTAAAAGCCCAGGTCACACTACCGTGCTGCATATTGTGTGACTGAACACATATCGTAAGCAGCAAGAAAGAATCCAACGAATGCTGAAAGGAAACAAGGAGCTAGAAAGAAAGAAAGCGAATTGAAAAGAAAGAATGTGAAACAGAACCAGAAAGAGTAACTGAAAAATAAAAACAATCTGAGAAAAATATGAGAGGAATAAAGAAGAACTAACAAAAAAGCTGTCTGGTTATTAGTAAAGATATTTGAAAGCACTGGCACATGCGCAAGAACTTCCGGCAGCCCGCGGCAGTCACTCAAACAATTCACTCGAGATAGAATTGTGAATTCATATGTCCGCATCCAGTCCCGTCAGCGCGTGGTGGGGATCTGTTTTGGTCCCCACGGTTCATGCTCCGAGGGTCTCTTGAAAAACCGGGAGCATGGAGTATTAACTTGAGTGGGAAATGTAGACACTGTGAACTTTACCGATAGCTATAGGGGAGTGCCGAACCTGCTACATTAGGCACAGCATCCGACTCTGAAAAAGAATCGCATTCAGTTCGCCTCATCAGTGAGTGCCCAGAAATAACACCTGAAGGCCATCACTGCTTTACTATTGGTGAAAACGGTTAAGATTTGATTACTTGTTTTTTTTTTGAGCTTTGGGAAAAGGTGGCTTAGGTGTTCCGTACGTGTGTGTAGTAACGTGGAAGTCGGGACGGACTCGAGAATTCAACTGGCAGAGGGGACCCAGAGTGCGCGGGCCAAGAACAGCATCAAGGGCCTTTGGCCTATTTTGTTTTTATTTTGTTTTCAGCCCCGAAGGATATACTTCATGAGCACCAGACTCACGTAGTAAAACAGCTGTTGGCTTAGATCCTCACTTGATACTACAAATAATACTACTAATAAAATACTCTAAAATACTACTACTAAAAATACTCTAAATTCAAACAATACGAAACAAATGAACTTGGCGCTATGCGGACACATACCAAGATGAAGATGCTGTAATAGCTGTACACAAGTGGTAACGTGGCTACAGATTTTTTCTGACATATTTTCAATGGACCGCGATTTTCGTATGCCTCCTAAAGGTGGGCGCAGCTGGCAAAGGACAGTGTTAATTGGAGAGACATGGGAGTGGCCTTTGCCCTGCAGTGGGTGTAGTCAGGCTGATGATGATGATAATGATGGGCAGAGTGGAATAAACTCAGCTATCAGAGCCTAGTTTTGGAATAAGCTAGAACAATACACGCTAATCTGTCAATGTTTAGTTCGTCACGTTTTCCGTAGCGAGAGTTCAGAAACACGAGGAAGTGAGTAACCGTGCCACCAAAAACCACATTTTTCTGGTTTCAGCAAGCAGGCACCCGATGGCTTCCATATCGTTTCATACTGCACAAAAAAAAAAATACTGCTCTAAACACTTGAGAGGAAACGCCACAAAAAGATTAAAAAGTCTGACACTGTTCAATTGCCTAAGAGTCATAGTCCTAAAATTTTAAATTAGAAAAAAACACCAATTCCCACGCATAGATAACGATAGGCCATAGGGAAGCTTGATGCTGATTTACTATTTCGCTTGTGCCTAAAACTTAGTAGTTTGAAAGAATAAGCCCAGACGCTCTCTGCCTGTCCGGTGGTGTCATTAATAGGTTTTTAGCGTTATGTTTCTGCACAAAAGCAAATTTAGAACTATTGCAATTTCTGGTTCATGAAAGAATATTAGCAAGTGTCCATGACAGCATTTCTAAGACACTCACTATTTGTTTTACGTCCTCCAAGTTTTAAACCCGCCAAATAGAGGTATAACAAACGATATAGAACTTATAGGAAAGCACTGTGTAAAAATGATTCCACAGCCTCCTCTAATGCATACCATACAGTGTGCTTGCTGTCCATCCAGCACATAGAGCTACTAGGTAGAGTCCTTAAAATGAGTATCTTACACTGCTACTGATAAATGAGAATAGGAGCCAGCGTTACACGCTTCCGCTTCAGCGCGCACAACCCACAACGGGATGGAGGATAGTGGTGCTGGTTTCACAACCGCGTTCCCATCTCCAGCATCACTTGTTGCGACACGTCGGCTCACGCTTCCCTAAGGAGGAAAGGAACTGGACTAGAGTAAAAAAAAATGTGTACACGTGTAGAGAAAAGTACACATGCTCACTCGCCAACACGCGTGGGAACGTTCCTAGGCACGAAGACATGCGAGCACGAACGCAGTCAGAGGGAAACGACAGCTGAATTCGGTGGCTGGCGAAACTCAAGACAGATGGAGCCGGGAGGCTTGCGCAAGAGCTTGCGTCTTCTGAAGGAGCGCTGCTGTATTCAAGAAAAGCCTTTCTGCACTAGTCACAAACAACTATAAAAGAGAGCAGGTACATCTGAGGTGTAAATGTGAGCACACACAATGTTTCCAATGATGTTCAAAAAATACAGAAATATATTCAGTTTAGTTACAAGTATGTGGTAGCTCTAATGACTTTGCTCCCGGCAGCCAGACAAGAAAAGGAGGAGATCTAATTTTGACTGAAAAAATCGAGAATACTACCTGTTTCTGTTCATTTGCGATGAAGCCAATTTTTTATCATTTTGACAGCCAGCGCCTGTTGAAGCAGCGCTCCAGGTAGCAAATGCTGCTCTGAGGATAGTGTTCCTGTATGTGTTTTTGTATTTTGTATCTTGGCGTGGTGTCCAGAGCCCCGTCAGACAGTCTCGTTTGCCTTCAGCTTTGGGGTCAAAGATTTTTGATAATCCAAAAAATAAAATTCCAAGCTTCGGCGGCGAAGTGTTGTGTAGCACTACTGCGTTCTCCGGAAACAAACTTTCGCGTTCTGTCGTTGACCTACGCTCTAAGACTGTCTCGCAATTGTTTACCACTTAACGGGTAAACAAGCGCTTGGTGACTTCCGCAAGTAAGCTGTTATAAAGTTGCATGCTGATGGGACGGTTTGCATATAAGTTATTCGCCATTACACTGAACCCGAACACCATGTCTAGAGGGGTGTCAACTGAAAGGACTCCGCAGAAATGTGAACAGGGCAGAAAAGAAATTCTAAAGAATAAAGGAAGCTCCCAATATATTAGATCACATTATGGTTGATTACAGTACATTTCGCTTTTGGCGATGCCTTTCCTTTGGGGGCGCACACAAGAGATGAAGTGAAAATTTTACGTCCTTAAGCCTGGAAGGTGCTCGTCGTCGTCAGTTGCAAACAGGAATCACGTCAGTCGTTATTTATGGTCACCTGACGATGTGATCGCGAATATTCACAAGACCATCACGCACATGATTTCATTACCCACGCATTTGAGCTGAAAAAGCGTCCAATAACTGAACAGGCGAAAACTTTAGGTATGCTTTCTGTCCTGTGATGACAGGTGTTAAATTGTGGTATTTATTTATTCAGACAATCAAAGAAAGTTTCAGGACCCTCGAAACTTAAGAAAATAGTTTAAAATAACTAATATTTAGTAAATAATTCCAAAAGTTCTTTTATCTGTCTGCCTAGTGGAGTATTCAACAGCTCTGTGGTGTCAAAATCCCCTTCGTTACGTTGGATTCTAATATTCAAACAACGATGAGTCAGATCGTATACGGGCCACCTTTCGTCGGTTCTCCCGTCCTCTCAAAACTCAGATCCTCTGCAGAAAAGCAGGGCAGAAATATATACGCCCATCGCTTTGCCCCTGATTCGAGAACCTCGATAATAAAACTTCCTCCGCAGTGTAGACAAGCTGGGGAGATGAACCGGAATCATGGTTCTGCTTCCGGGATGGCGCATGGCACAACGTGATGTGAATTTCATAGGGCGTGAAAAAAACCGATGGCGTGTCATGTGACAGGCCCGATTGAAAGTAAGGAGGCAACAGAATCCTCTAGAAAAATGCTTACGGGTCACTACGTAGTGGCACTAACAAGTGAGAATGCCTCGGGACTTCTGGGACGGCGGAGGCGGAGTGAAAGTCGTCCTGGCATTTACACTCCGACGCGCAGCAAGAGCAAAGCTAGCTGTTCGTCTTTTTCGTTCAATCTATCGTGAAGTTGCAAAAAGAGTGAAGTGGGAAGGTAGAAGAACGCTGCCCTTTTGTTACTCGTGTTGCCGCCGTTGCGCCGCAGTTTTTTCAGTAGAAAAACAGGCAATGGTTTTTCTCATTTATAGAGCAGCAAGTCAAAGAATGGATACATTGTAAGAGAATCAGGGGAAACTTTATTTTTAGCCTGTAAAATTGCTACAGGCGCATAGCAAAGATTCATACGACCGAAAAACAGATTATCAGATCTTCCGCTATTGGATACTAGGAAAGGATCGAGCACTGTTGTCATGAGAATACGCCACACACCTGCTGGTAGAAGTTATAAAAAATATACAGGACCGCTAGCCATAAGAATTTTGCATTTAGGTTAAAGATTGCACAAGCCGACGCCATAGATGCACATAGAAGCGAGACAAAGTCGAACTTTGAACGCGATTTGATTTTCTATGATGGAGGTGTTCAGCAGGGACGAGTACGAGCAGGCTGGGTAACACCAAATGCTTTTCAATGCTTAGATATGATAAGGCAAGGAATTTGGTAGCTGTGTTATGCGATAAGAAGCGACCCGAATCATTCCAAGTCTATAATCACCATTGAACATTGTGTAGTGATAGTCGACTGGTAATAAACAAAACACAATAGTCTAATCAACACAGGCGTTCGTGATCATTTGCTTAAATAAATGTAATTTCTTTCTCCACGCACGAAAGTTTTGTCCAGGAATAAGTGTCTATGAGAAAGGTACGTTTTCCTTGATTTCTAATGTTCACTATGGCATTAAACATCACTCCCTAGAAGTTTAGACTCCTACAAATACTTGCAAGGAAGCTACAAGTCGCCCTTTTTATCTTGCTCTTATTAGTTCTTCTGAGGCTGACTTTTCCTTAAGAATTTCATTTAAGAGTCAAGGTGAAGTTAGTCTCATGTCTTCATCGAGAACAGCAAGTACTAAGCGCGCGCAGAAAAACCGTGTGTTGCTTCCTGTTCGAGTATTGCATTTCTGGTGCTACGGCGATGGCTGTCCAATCTGCTGCTCTCGTGGGTATATATGTTTATTGCGTGTAAGCGAATCGTGTAAGCCGTCGCCGTAGGTCAGTTGGTAGAGCACCGGACGCGATATCAGGAGGTCGTGGGTTCGGATCTCACCAGCGGCATGGTTGTTATTTCTGCTGCTCTGTAAGTAGTTTTCTTTAAATAAAAAAATCGAAGTATTATTCTCCCACTAATCAGCGCTAAAATAAAAAAAAATTCCCCTATGCACCTTGGTTTCCGTGACTATTGGCTTCCTTGACGTATTTGTCAAACGAGAACCTCGTTTCCCTTACCTTGTCTGCTAATAGCTTAACGAGGGTCTCGGTTCTGGCATTCTTGATGCAATGGGTAGCATAAGAGGGCTCTAAGAACAATGTCCGCTCTGGCCGTTAGATGACGTTCCACGTCACACTCGCAGTAATACAGGACGTGCTACGCCCGCCGCTATGGACGAGGGTGGCGCTGGTGAACACTCTCAAGGTTCGCGTACACGCAATAAACATAAATACCCACGAGATCAGCAGATTGAACAGCGGTCGCCATAGCTCAATTGGTAGAGCACCGGACGCGATATTCGGAGGTCGTGGGTTCGAATCCCAATGGTGGTGGCATGGTTGTTTTTTCTGCTGCTTTGTAAGTTGTTTTGTTTAAATCAAAAATTAATCTAAGTGTTATTCTCCCACTAATGCGCACTAGAAATGCGCATTATGAAATTATATATATATATATATATATATATATATATATATATATATATATATATATATATATATATATATATATATATATATATATATATATATATATATATATATATATATATATACATTTCATGTATCGGACCGAGCCCTGGTGAGGTTACAGATAAGGAGCAAGAAGTGAAACAGTAAGAAAATGAAACTCTACTGCGGTTACATTATTCATGCAGGAAGCTTTTTTCCTTCATAGCAAGCCAAATAAAGCCATAGAACGAAGCAGCTACATTATTTGCCCATGCTAACGAGTTTTCTGCTGAGTGACGTGGAAGAACCTATTAGAAATCTATTATGAAAGTTACAGGGTTGCACGCAGGATTTCAGGCTCAAACTCTTTGAAAACCGTCGCAAAGCTGAGATATTGTTACTTAAGCCTGGCGCTACCAAAAACCGACGCATTACGCCGATCCTGCAGCAACGCCGTGAGTGCGGATATAGAGTGAGCCAATTTGGAAGCGGCTTATAATGAAAGCCTTACGACCTTTGTACTGCTTTGTGTTTTCTTTTGATGATTTCTTTGTCTGCAAGTGTTTCAGTACTTCCTTCATGACGTCTGTGCTCTTCATGCAATGATTCCTCACAATGCTTGTGAAAGATTTGAAGATAATAGAGTCTCATTTTCGGTAATACCGCGCCAACTTTTCAAGGACACCATGATGGCAGCTCAGCAATTTTTGGGTGGGATCTGGTATGTGTCACTTAACGTCAATACTCGGTACAACTTTATGTTCAGGGCTGAGACGTCAATGCTGGGGAAACGTATATCTAGCATCTAAAGGACCAACTGCGTTGCGCATTTATTTCCAGAAGAAACGGGAAGCCATCGCGACAAAGCACCAACAGAAAGCTCAGAAAGACCGTTGTTACTGCTTCTCAAAAGGGTTTCTAGCAAATTGAATCCCGTGGAGAAAATCATTAACACGTTCCTTCGCGTCTGGCGTGAGAAGAAGACGGCAGTTGGAAAGCGGCGTCAGCGAGATCGAACTCACTAGAAGTAATTTGGGGACGGAAGTCGTCAAAAGTAATTTCTTTCGGTTCTTCTCTGCTTTGAGTTTGGCAGGTACCACTTTGTAGAACTCAGACCACTGAGATGCAGGTATTAAATCTTAGGCCGTTTTTGGGCGCCTCTGACGTGGGATGTCCTCTGGTTGCATCGTGTCTGTTAATCCTTCATGGAAGTTTGCGATGTTTGTTGAGAAAAAAAAGTCGGCTTTCGTCCTCTTCAGTTACTCAACGGTGCCTTTACGTCAAGCGCCGCTGTGTTTTCCTCAGATGAGCCTGCAATTTTTGAAGTTAAGATCGCCTCCAGTTTTGCACTGAGGAGTGTTTTCATGTTTGAACTAACTGACGTAGTGGGAATCACTCAGCACGTACAATGCTACAGCATTTCACAAAGAAAAGCCTCTGAACGTTTAGCTTGTGACACAATGAAATGGTGCTAGGCAAATATTGATGATACTTAATGCTTCAAAGATGCATTGCTAGCGTTGCTACTTTCCATGATTAAAGGCCTAGAAATTTACAACGCTTACAAATGCAAAATGCTTGCGTAACTTGCGAAGAGCAAAATATAATGCTTTACTGTTTTGTCGCTTATGCAGTGAATGCTTACGAGACTATTCCTTAGTGTTGCCTAATTTCCTGACTCTTTAACTCCTGTCATAAATTAATTTAGGGTACCTCTGAGTCAACAGATGCCAGCCGATTCTTATTAACGTGCAGGAGAACACTTAGCGTCTCCAGGTTATTCAACGCCTTTAAAAGTTTTTTTTTTTGACGTCACAAAATTTCAAAACGTGAAACTCTTGTATTTCACAAAGATTTTTTGCAAGCGTCAGGAAAGCTTTTTGTTCACGTCCGCGTATCCCCGCATCGCAGGCTTCATCAAATATCTGCGAACAAAACATGAACGCCACAATGTAGAACAAGGAAAAATGCTGAACAAAGAAAAAAGGTAGAAAGCGATTGGAGAAAAAATTTAAATGGCATAAAGAGAAACTTTGCGATCGACCTAGTGTAAAAGCAAGGCAGGCAGAAGTATGGAAACACGCACCAAAACAATGTCCACGGGTTATCAGCCTCAACAGCACAATGGCAGCTGCTTTCTGGGCCGTTGATCTTTCTCGCACTCAAGGAACCTCCCATAGCTTTAAGATGAATGTCTAATGACCAGTCGAGCACAATGGTAGGCTGTCATCAATACTACTTGGCACATTAATATTCGCTGGCGCCTGATTAAAGGGATTTCGCACTGCACCCTAGAGATTCGGGCCGCTCAAGATTCTTCTCAAGGGCCCAGCTAGATCCGTACAGAAGGATCTCGAAGTGAGAGTGCACTCACCTAATGGGAGCCCGCTAGACCGATAATCCAGAAAAACAACGTGTTTAGTAAAGTTCGTATTTTTAAAGCCGCAAATTTGGCTCCAAACAATAAAATTTGTAAGTATGGGCTTTGAACTTGAACTCATCGAACTGCATTCGCTCTATCTACAAAAGGGCCACTTCAAATTTGTTTTAAACTGTGTGCATATGACAACATATCAGACAAACAGATCAACTGCAAGGATCCGAAGGTACGCTAACGAAGGAAGAACGCCACCCAGACGCACTAACACTTGGTGCTGCATTTTAATTATTATTTTAATGCCGATCCTTTTATGCACGATTAGCATAATAATACATGTGAATTGTATGTGTTTTCGTGAAACTGAATAATGGTTTCCAGAAATCTGCAACTGGCAATTAACAGGCGGGCGAATAACATGAAAAAAGGGACATAAATTTAATAAGGAGAGCCTTATTCTTAACTGAGGGCCGTACCATTGACTACTAAAATTCGTGACGTCTTGCTCTTCTACAAGTAGTACATAGTACATAGGCACCCGTTCAGTCTGCTGTGTGGTTTCGCCGTTTTTTTTTTCTCTCGCCATTGCATTTCATCAGCTATATCTCTTTACCACCAAAAAGCTCAAATGAAAGTCCTGCTAGAACCTTTCCATGCACTTTCCATGCAGAACCTTTCTATGCAATTTCGTGCTAGACACTCTCAATGGAAAGTATGACGGCTCAACCATTACATACAATTCAACTGGGTGAGTCTAAAATAAACAAGCGTCTCACATAGTATGAAGTCCAAGTGGTTTATGAGCTTGAAACTTAGGAGCGAGATACATTTACTCACTAATTCATAAAAAGAAGGGAGGAACCTTAAAAAGAGAATACAGAAGATACCAGTATATCATGGAACTCTTGACTTCCGAATTTAACCAGAAGAGCCATATATTCAGGCTTCGGTTTCAGTTCCCGTCGATTAGTAGTGAAAATTATCAACATATCACTCACCCTAGCAGCTCGATGAAGCAGCTTTCATTTTATTCTCTAAGCGAGGTGAAATACTGCTAATATTTGTTAAGGCGCTTTCTTCTAACTGTTAACGCCGCTCTAAATTTGCTAAATATGCAAGTACGTCGTCATAATAGAACAGCTGGAGGGTATGCCTTTATTATCTAGTACATGCTAGTAAAAAAAAAACAGCCATTAGGAGTGATAAAGAGCAAAGTGAGCTGCTGCAAGTATGCAAATCATTTCTAAGGGTAGCTGATGAAGCGAATTCAACCTCACAGCATATCAAACTCTCGAACAGCAGCAACTTTGATGAGCCCGAAGACAACAAAATGTGACGACAAAAAGTGTAACAGTAAAAAAATTTACAGAAAATGTTTTACTAATGTTCACGACTGCATCAAATACGAGCCACTAAAGAAGAGAGTTTTCGAATTAAATATTGCGATCTTGCAACTGTAACCATAAATAATTGTAAGAACTGTGCTTCGTTAGCCAAGCACTGACAAAACAAAAATAAGTACAGATTCATGGCAAACACACCTGCCAGTAAATATTTTTTTTGCGTAATTACAGACAGAAGTACGGATATTACATTTGCAGCAAACTAATGCAGTCAGCCAGACTGCAAGACGCGAGTTTCTAGACAAAGGTACCCTTCTGAACAGTACGGCCAGAAATTTTTTATGCACACGTGAGCAAAGCGTCCATGGTCATACTTTCCTTTTGACAATGCTGTGAACGGGGCGTCTATCTCTAGAAATGTGCAAGGTTATCCCTTGTGCATAATTCTGTCTCGTTCTCGCTTGCGTTACGGTATGTACAGCCTGCCGTAAAAGAATGAAACTTCGTTGCGTCTTCCGCTACTCGCCAGGACGCTGGTGCAATCAAAGCGCAATCAGGGATAACGCTCATATTAGGGCAGACGCGGGGAAGGGGCACAAGAACTCCGAGAAACAAACAAGTTCTAAATATACCGACTGGAATCATCTCAAACAAGCTGTCGCCGGGAAGAAGTTTTTCGAGTGAAGAAGGCCAAAAACTAAAGAAACAAAACAAAAGCAGGCTAGCCAGACAAACGCAAGAAATACAATGCGAGAAAGTTTTATTTTGCCGGCTGCTCGTAATTTTGTCGAGCTTCGCAACCTGGCCGTCCTCTGGGAAGGAGCTGTCGTAGAAACTCGTTCGCTCGCGCTGTTGGCTTTTCTTCGCATCATTCGTGATATCCTTTCTCTTTTTCCATTCAAGGAAGAAGCCGACGCAAACGTAATTGAAAGGCCGAAAACAACCTAAGCGACTCACGCCATAAAATTAATTCAATTTCATTTTGCATGAGAGCCTCGCTGCAGTAGTCACTAACCGGGGTTGCAGAGCGCTTGAGTCTCGAAACTTGATTCTTATTAGTTTTTACAGACTATGGTGCACACACGCGCGAGAAAAGGGCGACGAAGGTTGCTGTGCTTTTCTGTTAGCACAGAGGCCAAGATAAAGGTATGCACAGTGCGTTATTCGTGATGAACATTTTTTTTCTGTCAGATCACTTCGCTTTCACATATTTACTAGCTTCTCGGAAAATGTGTTAAATAAAGAATTCTCAGAAAGCAGCTATTACATCGAACTTGACAACCGCAGAAAAGCCTTGTGGTGTTTTTTTTTTAATTTTAGTCTTTTACAAAGACGAGTCACGTTCCCGGAATATACAGGAGGGCAATCTGCTTTATTTAAGTGCTCAGTTCTGTGGCTTTAGTTCTAAGTTTGAATGCGCTAGGGCGGTTGTCGTTCCATAGTTACAACGATCTTTTTAAGAACGGTTCCCTTTTGTTACTGAACAGCCAAATTGAAAAAAAAATGTCAGGCCCCACAATAAGCTGTAGAAATGTCACTTCTTTCTCGCTTGGAAACATACACACGCATATTTAGTTATCTTTTTAGATATTTTCATTTGCAAATTACACTTGCCAGATTTTGCTTGCATGTTTTACGCTACCAAGTACCGTAAATTCGCTTGAGGTAGGCAGGGAAATTTAGAAAGCAGAAAGAGGGAGCCACCTCTGAAATGGCAGATGATAAGTCTTGTTCGCAATACGCTTGAGCTAGGATGACTCACTACCACCCGTTCTCACCTCTTGTGTCCTAGCTTCCTATATCCGCTAGCATAGGAGACGACTTCCATTCCGTCGTCACAAATTTTCTCAAGCCTTTCCTATCCACAACTTTTCAGATAACGACCACATGAGTGGCTCCCCAAGCAGGCCTCCTCGTAAGAAACTGCTGACCGCGAAGGAGGGCCTCGCAGCACCGTCATCTTTGAATTTTGCCACGTATAATATTCTTTTTAATGATCCCTTACAAGCCCGCTCCTCCGCGTTGCTCGCTTTGTAACTGAATATTTTGCCGTTGCCTTGGAAGAAAGCACGCGTGTGCGGTGCTGTCCGCGAGATTGAAAAAATTCTCTCAATTTGTTCAACCTAAACGGAAGCTAAGTTAATATAGCCTTCGTGCCCCCTTCCTGCAGTATAACCAGCTATGTTATTTTGTCATCGCCCCATTGCCCACGGCCATTATTACTGGCTTGTCGGGCAGCTTAAACCACTCCGATAAGACACCGCACTTCCTTGACGTTCCCAACCTGGGCCAAATAACATTGATCGGAATAGCATCTGTGCTGCACTGTCTTAATTAGGCGATTTTTCTGCGGTTTTCAGCTGAGGAGAGGGAAGTAGGACTCCTGGCTCCTTTGTACGGTGAAAGGACGTCACCATGGGCTGCTCTTCCAGCAAAATATATCTACTTCCGATCTCTTTCCAGAAGATTTCCGGTGCTTTCAGTACGGAAGACGAGCTTTTTGTGGGTATTTATTCAGAATATTTGAGGAGCCATGACAACAGAAGAGTTGTTTCAGAAAAAAATTCCCACTTGCTGCATTGTGTACCAGCCATGGCAGAGATATAGCTGCACACATGCAATGATTAGGCTCAAGTTGCTAATTCCAAAACTGCGTTATGAATAGGTTAGCTTCTTTTACCTAAACAGGTTGTTGCCTGCCTAGGGGCTTTTTTCTTGTAGTTACACAGCGTCTTCACCTTTCTTTTACTGGCTTTCTTTTAAAACTGGCATGTGCCCATACGGACGCTTTAATTTCGGCTTGTCAGAGAGCTTATTTGGTGTACTTGATTATTCGCATTTGGAGCATCTTGGCCACCAAAAGCGGTTTTTCTTTTTTTTAGATTGTAGATAGAATGTCTAATATGTGCGCTGTCTGCTTTCCTATCTCCTTGCCTTTACACCCTAGTAAAGAGGAATTTAGTGAATGCTCACGTGAATGTCTATCTGAGGCTGGTTAAATTACCATGTTCCTCTCCTAGCGGAGCCCGAATCCCAATACATGCTATTTTTTTTACAAGTGTAGGTTTTAAGAATCATTGTGTGCGATCCCGCAGGATATAACCATCGCAGCCTGTTGTATTTATTTAAAGCTTATATGTTGTCTTCAATCAGCCGTTGCATTGGATGTGCATGCCGGATCATCGGCCCGTCTCTAATGTTGTTTGCTTAGGGGCTACGAAAAATAGCGCCTCTAACAGTGCAAGGGGATATCAAACTCAAGGATTAAAATCGGCTTCTTGACATGATAGGATACTTTTAGATAAGTAACGCCAAGAGTCAAAATGTTCCTGATTGCGTGCAGTGGTGCACCGACATCATAACGGTTTTCTAACCCTCGAACTACCACTTTGATCGATCAGATCTCAATATCCCGAATAAAATAAGAAGGTGAAGTAATAATTACGCCAGCCCTCATATCATACTTGGAAATTAACACGAATTCGTGTACAAACTGAGTCCTTCTGGGGCACGCGAGGAGGAAAGTAAAATTTCCGTCTTTGAGGTGGCCTAAGATGTGCTGGCATTTTAATCGAGTAAGATGGAACCTTCACATGTATGCTATATAGCACGCAGCGCTGTTTTTCAGTCATGCCACTCTGCACATTATATTTTTTTCTCTAAATGTACTTTTGCTGGCAGCCATAGCCTTCCGGTCAACTGATGCCGCCCATAAAAGTGCCGGTTTCAAATAATTCGTCTAAACCACCATAGATCTGCTCCTGTGAAACGAGCCGTGGTGCGTGAAGTTCTAGGAAAAACAAGAAATATGCAAGAAGTTGGCAAACACTTCGGCAGTGGCTATAGCCTAGAGTCGATCGTAAGCGCTAGTCAGATTGCAGGGTAAGCGCTCTTCGACTGCGAATGGCGTCATTCGGAGACACCGTTCCCGCAAATTCTGCGTGCTGCCCAGTACCCTCTTTTCCTTCACAGTCGTTCCCACGCCCCGTCCAACCCCAGCACCCGTGTTTCCGCAGCCCTGATTGTTGCTCCGTGATAGGCGCCTATGCGATGGATGGCTGTCACTTGCTGTTGCGTTTCATGCTGCCGCCTTCGTCTGACACTCATTCAGCGATTCTTGCTTCTCACTGCCACCTCATGCCTGCTTCCTTTGGCACGACATCCTTTTCTCGTGCTTCGCCCTCGGGGCCAGCCGATGTTACAGCAGCCGACGGTCCCTGGAACCATGCTTCCTTGCTGTCTCCATTCGCTATGCTGCTGCTTCCCGCGCTGCTCCTGGTGTCAGTAATTCCCGTCTTTTTTCTGTTCGCCTGCTGCTAGTGTCAATTCACGGCTGCATTCCGAAGGGAAAATAATAAATCACTGACGCTCTCTTGTTGAGGCCCGTTGCAGACGACATCCGGAAAATAGGATTCCTCACGCAGTGACAGGCGTTGGGCGATTGATTTTTATCTTTTAACTCTTCATACCTGTCTCACAATAAAACTCGCGTACATTTTTCCTATTGCTTGTATGGATTTCACTGCGTGTCATTGCAGTCCATTTGGATCTTGGAAACGTGCGCCAGCACAAAGGCCGAAAAAAAGGGCAGCTGAAAAGGCCAGGCAATAAAGAGAGCTTGCAATCTTTTCTACTATCGTTGGGCAGTCGGGGCTAAATTAAATATGTCCCTGCTTCATTTGACCTTCTCTAAAGCATGACTTCATTTCATCCCTCTGAAAGAAGGACATAGTGATTTAATTTTTACACGGTTGTAGCAGGAAGACCAACCAGCAGGCATTTTATATCAGTCTTTCTTCAGGAAACGAGACAATACGGTACATGTTATCCCCCAGCGTCGATACAGAAAGCGCTTTGGTCAGTCTATGTTGTGCGTCTTTTCACTCTTGCCTCTTGTCTTCATAATAGCTCACTTTTACACCACAAAGCCGTTATAGGGAGTCTTTCCGACCAGAGCGTCATCTCTGAACAGCAGGTGCGATTTGCGTGAGGCCACAGGCGCGTGAACAGCGCAGGGCCTAGTCCTATGATCTTGCTACAAACAGCACCAGCAACGACGCTCAACCGCTGACTCAACGGGCAAACGAGCAAATAGCACTTCATGCCAGCAGGCAGACTGCCGCATTAGAAAAGAAAAGAGCCAATGACAGTCTAACCCCGCACGAGCTGTACTCCGAACCGCATAGAAGAGGAAGCAGCGAATGCACGCAGTGCCGGCCGCTGTTTCTTGTTGTTGTCATCGCTTCTGAGGCAACAACAACAACGACAACAAGCCGCGGCCAATTCTACATCGTGGGTATATGCTATTTCAACAAACGGCATCGACAACAACAACAACGCGGGGCATGCGCAGCCGCAGCAACAGTCTTCGAACTCCGATGACGGCAGGAACAGCCCCACTTACAGCCTAAAGGAAATCGGAAGAGCGGAGCACCTAGGCTCCGCTCTGTTCGTGTTTCTTTCCATCGCGATAGTACGTACAGTCTTGGTCAAAAGTTTTAAGGCCACAGCGTTCAGCTGCAGCGAAATAAATGTTCCTTTAGAATGCTCCGTAAGCGGATTATTCAAAACACAAGTCAAGCAGGAAGCTTCTCTACCACAAGAAGAAACCTTCTGCTCACATTTCAAGGTCATTGGGTCTTTAATAGTGCAGTAATGGATATGTTGTCCGGTTTGGCTTTAAGAATTTCGACCAAGACTGTACATGGTGCGAGGGCTAGATTTGTAAGGGAATGGATTTGCGCCGATGACTGCGCTGACTTCTCCTCGGTAGTGAAATAAAAAATTAGGAAAGAGACTTTCCTTGTCACTGGAGCGGAAAAAACACACGCAGTAAGATCTTGGCAAAAAAGGAGACTGGATGGTAATCGTTTCTTCGTGCTCTGTAAATTTTCCCAAGACAGCGGTAGCTGTTCATCGCTAGCGACATGTGGACACCTCTCCTTTTTTTTTAATTGACAAAAGGCATTCAGTTGCAGTCTAGGCACATTGCCTTGTTCTTTTGATTTGTTCTTGTAAAACAAAAGTAATCAAATATGGTTTCAGTGCAGCATGCAAAACTCCCGACATGATGTCCAAACAAATCATCACTTTTGAGTTTAAACTCGCCTGCATTGGAATATTTAAGGACACACTATTTGTTTTTCTTACGGGATAGCTGAGAAAATAATTTCTTGCTTACAGTTAACAATTACAACGATATTTCACTCTCCTGAGCCCTGCAGATACGCATGCGGAGGCTTAATTTATGACACCATTCCTCTTGTGTTGCTCTCAAGTTTTCAGATTTGCAAGCTTGCTAATTTTTGGCTCTCGCACGCTTGCACTGGACAACAAAGTGTGAATTTTTCTTGTCATTAAAGATAAGGCCTGAGGAGTATCTAGATTTTAATTTTGTTTCTAGTCATAAATTTACTGAAATACAGTAGTGAAAGTGTAGACTTGCACGTGACCATAGATAGATTATGAAGGCCTTTGTTCCTCGGTGGATTTAACCTAGTTGATGGTGACGATGATGATCAGATTATATTTCAATGCTTTTTCTATTCTAGCAGCAGGGATTTTCTCTCCGCTCTAAAAATGAAATTTTGTTGAAAAAAAAAACACTGACAGTTGACAGAATCTTGGGAATTAAAGTCCCCATACAATCACATCCAACTTCCACTACATTCGCTGGCGCATGCGCGTGGTCACAGCTCCTCCAGAAAATTGTTGAAAGGCTTTGTTTTCCGCATTTGCCTATCAGAGCAGGAGCTCCCAAGGCATCCCCGCTGAAAAAGCGTGGCATGCTCCAAGGTTGCATTGCTCAAACGTTTCCGAGAGTTTCGAAAGTCTGTCATCTGTGCGCATGTTCCTGACAGCATCACCATCTCAGATGGTGTGGAAACCCCGCGCTGTTCAGGTTTCTTTAGGGCGAACTTTTCAAGAGAAGTTAAATATTTACAGCATCCTCTCAAACAACGATGTGTAACAGGCCTTCAAGAGCATTGGGCAACATCTGCAGGAAGATGTCCCCGAACGCACCAACTTGCTTCATTGGAAATACATTTTGAATGCATCTTTAAAGCCAGCTGTCACAGGTCCCCTCTTTCGCAAGTTATCGAGGTTCTACGTCGGCCGTTCGTTTCGCGACGGTCTGAAATCTCTCCCTCTGCGAAGAAGGCTTACATCACGAGTAAGGCACGAAAACAGCCAGAGGTGACAGACACAATCATCAACACCTGCCGTCACAGCGACGGCAGAATAACGGTCTCTCTGACTTACCTAGAACTACCTCTTTCCTGCGCCAGCTGCGGGTACCCCGCACGTCCTGTTGTGGCTTATGTTCTCATGTTCTTTTCTCTGCAAAAAATGAATGCCCACAACTTTTTGCCACGAAATATCTAAATACAGCTGCTGTTAGTATTCTACTTTAGTGTCTCTTTAATCTTTAGCTCACAAATGCATTGAGCATCGAATGAAATATAACGGGAGCGTAAAGCTTTAGGAGAGCAGCGTCATTTCGTACATTGTATGCTTTCTGGAAGCGGTCAAAACCAAACGGCTAGCAGATGCATTCTGATAACTTTACCTTATATAATATTTACGTGATTATAGTATGCTGATGCAACATCACGCAGCATGGCTCAGAGCGCTCGCTAAGATTGCTACTTTTCGTACACTGCCGGAAGTGCCTTAAAAGGTCGTGTTTCTGGTGCTCCCTAACGACTATCTCTCTCCGGCGACACAAGCTACTGTCTCACCTACCCTTGTGCTGAGTGTGAGAGCCCCATCCTTTGGATTTTTGCGATCACCACAATATGAGTGCGTAACATAAATACACAACACAACAGATCAAAGCAACACTATTAAAGGGCTTCGTACGTGCAGATACGTCATGCTCTTGTTTCTGTGCTTATCGCAAGTATAGTTTACAGAACTAGAATTAAAATTTAAGTTGTATGAGCATAGGAGCTTATTACTGCATACCATTGGGAGTGTAAATCAATTTTGGTCCTATTTTATTCAAACAGCTTGGGCCCCAAGAAGTGTTACACATACACAACATTTTAAATTCCAGAGAAAACGGCGGTGATGCAGCATGAGTGAGGCAACAGTACGTCTGGGGAGGAAGAAAGGTTGGCTGCTTGTTTGCGGGCTACAGTGCATGGTGCAATAAAAACCTCCTTCGGCAAAAGGCAATCCTGTTATCATAGCGAACAATCGAAAAGAAAAAGCAGCAAAGGGCATCGTAAAGAGCGAATAAGCACAGCCTCATTGCAGCCTGGCACACAAGCAGGCCAACTGGCAACGTCCTGAACAGAACAGCGCTAGAAAAATGCACCGAAAGGCAAAAGGATGAAAGCTCATTACAGGTCGTACTGTGTGCTCGAGTTCAGCTGCTCCCATTCTTTGTGTTCATATTGCTTCAAACGAGCCAGCTTACGTCTTCCATTTGTTTTCCACTCGCATGGTATTGCGCAACCACACAAAGTGAGCATAGCCTGTCGGTGCTTATAGAGGCTTCAGCTACAAGGTGAATGCCCTGTTTTTTTTTCGCTCAGTTGCTTCGGTGGCGGCTATTTGCTCTGAGGGAACGTCAGTTTCGTGTGCTGCGGGGGGTAGGAAAGCATCGCTGTGACCTCCTTTCTTTGTTACTGTATTGCCTGAGCAAACTTAGCGCAGTTGCCGTGTGAGTGGTTTATCTGCCATTTTGCGATGTTTGGTGTAGAAGCAGAATAAAAGGGAGTTATCAACACTATTGCTGAGGTGAAATCAGTAGGAACGTTAAAGATGTTTTATGTTTCTTTTCAGTTTACATATTTATAATAAACTGCACAACTCCAACCAAAAATTTTAACGTTAACCCAACGTTTCGAGAAAGATCAGCGTTGCCGCTTCGCCGACAGAGCGCTGCTTCCGTGGACACGTCTGCCTCGCTATTTTTGACAGATAGCACATTCTTTTCCAAAATTACCCAGGCACAAGGATTTGTTTCTCAGCTGTTCAGTAGAGCCCTTACAGCTCCCGAAAACACCAAAACATTTTCTAAGGTGAGGATAAAGATTCTTCTGAAGTTAGATCTGAAGCTGAAGGGGTGCCATAAGTGCCCCAGTGTACGACGGAGAATCCGACCCATTTGCTTGGTTCCTTTTGGCAGAGAGAACACGTTCGGTACCTGAATTTCGTGAGTGGTCTTGTATTTGCCATGTTAGTACACAAGTGCTGAGAGCTCTAGTATAGATGAGCTAAAGTCGTGCATTCTGAATGGTGGCGGAGTCTGAAACATCTCTTCCTTTGTCCGTATCTTCATCAGCATACGTTCCTGACATTTGTAGAATGTATATGAACTATGGCGAATTTCAGATATTTTTTTAGTAAAACCAGTTCATACACATGAGTCTCCAGAAGAGAAATCAAATGTAAGCACTAGTAAATATTTTTTCGTGCTCTAAAAATACCACACATCTTTTGAATCATATTGCGAGAAGAAAAACGAACAAAAATTTGGAATTTAGACTGCTGCATTCGTCTTGCTACGTTCAAGCAATGGCTCTGCGGGGTAGTGTATTCGTTAAAGATCCTTCCTTCTTGCACCACTCCGAGCAATGGGCCTGGTCTTTCGGTGCCATGATTTTTGTGTAGAGCGTTCTTTACTTGCAAGTGACAGCCGCGAAGAAATTGACGCCGTGGATAACTGTTCTTTCTGATTGTTACAGTAGCATAACATTCTGAATGAATGATCAGAGCGCATGCTATTGAGCACTTTTGTTAATTACGAACGAAAACTAAATGTAATCATCAACAAATTTCAAAGAGCGGCAGTGGCCTGTGAGTAGGCAGCCGTTCTCAACTCTCGCTGAAGTCAAAGCAATGACCTTTTATTGCTTTTGGGTAAGGTGAAAGGTCCATAAAAAATCGATAAAGATATGGTGGAGAACAACATATACCTACACGCAAATTCAGGCATGAAGCCTTCCTTCCCGCATCTACAATCATTGCTGAAAAACATCACGTCCCGTATTAAGGATACACTCTGTCATAGCCGAGAAAAAAAAACACATGAACACGAAAGGTTCGTAGGAGCCTCTTCACGCTTAGTTGCTCGCCAGTGCTTGGTATTGTTCCCAAAAGCGGAACGACAGACTCGCAGGAAGCATGTACCTAGTGCTAGGTAAACCGTATTCAGATCAAGTCGGGGAGCTCGATGGCACGGGATGGTTGCTCGGACCGCCAAGCGCCCTGTTCTGCATACGCTTCGCTGCTGCAGTCGACGAGACTGCGTTTGTAAGCGTGTGCACCGCACCAAATACAGAGCTTAACTCTCCATAGCCGGCGAAAGAAGACCACTGCAGCTGCATGCAAAACGCAAAAAGCTCCCTTCTCTTCCGGCAGTTTAACGAAAAGTTGAGAGCCGCTCAGTTCGGCTCTAAACAATCGAAAGACTCATGGGATATTTGGCACGCTTAGTCGCGTTATACATTTCATACTTTACGAGGGACTTTACTTGATAAAAAAAGATCATACTGACGACTACAGCGCCGGCGAAGCCCAGGCCTTTGGTGCAGAACGGTGATTCATTGTCGTTTCTTTCGCTCTCGCATACGCCCGACGTGCACCGACAGTCCTTAGGGTTCTTCGCGCTCAGTAGAAACTATTTTCAGGCAGGGACTTCATACGACCGCACCATTTGCAATCCTCTCCTGAAGGTCTTTATAACGCTAGCAGGGATACGTTTTGGTTCAAGTCCTTGAATGTACCATTCTTAGCGCGGAAGCACAATTTCACGAGTTTGTGTGAACCTTGACGTTGAGGGTGAACTTGGCAAAATCATAAATGGCCACTAGTGGGATTCGAAACCGCGGCGGCACGAATAGGTCAGCTTCGCTGGCCACTGCACGAGAGCCCTATGCTATCGCCGCAGCCGATCACGCCTTGTGTTAACCTGCAACACACTATCGCGCTTCTTCTTCTTCTTCTCCTCAAGTAATATGGCACATACCCACGTGGGGGGGATTGGCCAAGGTATAGGGTAGAATGCCAATGAAGCATTTGCGCGGGGAAGGAAACGTCAGAAGACTGAATCAAGATAAAAAAAAAAAATTGGGAAAAATAAAATGAATTCAAGAGGTATGAGTCATCCGGAATAGAATCAATCTAGCCTTTTTTGGACTATCGCGCTGTGCATAGCACATCGTCTTCTTCAACGCCCATTACTGTCATCAAAATAATATTCGCGCATTGAGCTATGTGACGGTAGTGACAGAGACGGACGGCGCACGCGTTGTCGTGTACAGCGTTCTGTCAGAAACACGGCACAGAGAAATACGCGCCGACATTGACAACATTACTGCAGAAATGCAGCATTGGAGCCCATAGGCCGCCAGCTCACAGTGGGCAAATTGCCAGTGACGGTGAAAAAGTTGAAGACGCGCGTAACTGGCTTACTGGGTTAGTGGGCACCTCAATCGCTCTGTCAGGCACGTGGCGGTGGTGGCCACCTGCAAGCATCTGTGCTTTCACATAATATTTCGTGCTTAGAAATGCTGAACCGGCAGCCAATTTTTTTTTCCTACATTCGTGTGCTTTGATTTTTCGAAAAGAGTTACGGCTTACACTGGAGTCACAGCTGCACCACATTTTTCTCGAAGGTGTCTCGGCTCCATTGCTACGCACAACCTGGTTTAAACAGGAGTGCGAACACCAATTCGTGTCACCCTTATTCCCTGTTTTACGCAGCTGACCAGTAGGTCTGTCCGTTGTTTCGCAATGTTGCCGCCGCACTAGAGGTATGTTCTGCAGGCTTTAGATTTCAGCACTGAGCCTGTCATAATAGTTAGCTATGCTGACGCGTCCCTGAGTAATACACTGCTTGTCTGTGTCGACCTGATATGAACACCTTCACTTGCCTTATTGATACACGTGTGCTAGGTTGGAAACTCCAGACGTGATTAATTATGATGTGCCAGAGGTGTGTATTCTTATCGTAATTGCTGTTAAGTTAGCGTCAATAACTGCCGCGAAGCGCTGCATGTTTTATAATCTCGTTCTTTCCAGACGTTCCTTGATTATCACCCACGCCGCATGGCTTTATCACTTTGTGAACAGCGCGACACGCAACGACAGCACTCTGAAAAAATAAGAATCCAGCACAGCTGTTTCCACGACGTTCGAGGTGACGGGCGGTTCTCTCGAACCTACGCTGCTGAGTTTAAATTGAGCATTGTCGAGAGTGGCATGCGTTTTTTTTTTCCCAGCACTTGCTGCTTTATCCGCCAATGGTTTCTTCTGCAGTGAACGATTTGTTTGGTGTTCGTGGTCCTAATTTCGCCCAATAAACAGTCGACATTTGCGCCAATTGATCATTGTCTACTGTCGCGCTTGCCGCCGCAACTGTGTCACTATATGAAATGTTGTCGTCTGTATTAAGCAGAAAAAATAGATATGTTTATGTGGACAGGGATTCGCGTTACACTACGGGCGGCAATTTGGCGAGCAAGGAGAGGTTTGGTTTAGTTTATGGGGGTTTAACGTCCCAAAGCGACTCAGGCTATGAGGGACGCCGTAGTGAAGGGCTCCGGAAATTTCGACCACCTGGGGTTCTTTTACGTGCACTGACATCGCACAGTACACGGGCCTCTAGAATTTCGCCTCCATCGAAATTTGACCGCCGTGGTCGGGATCGAACCCGCGTCTTTCGGGCCGGCAGCCGAGCGCCATAACCACTCAGCCACCGCGGCGGCGAGCAAGGAGAGGAAATGCATTGTATCATTTTTTAAGTTACCTAAATTTATGAACATGTCTCCTTAGATAACCGGCTTTCCCGACAGGCATACATTCATCAAGAGCTAGATGCTACAAATCAGCTTGATACTGGGACTGAGTGTGTCACGGATCCTCGGAGAACTCTTCGGCCGAGAGAATGGACCAGGCGACAGGTGTCCCCACACAGACCCACATTTAATACACCATACGTGACACAAACACTAGCACACAAAGGCAACTAACAAAACTAACACAAAACGCAAAGATTGCCAATACACACAACCCGGGAACGCCCAGTCTATTAGCGTTCGGCGTTCATGCTCACGGTACGGTGCTGATGAAGCGTTGCATGGGTCCAATCAGTGGCATCCAGGTAGCCGGCGTCAAGGTGGCTTACGAAGTGCTCAGGCTGCCGTCGCTGGCGGCGTCGCTGGCTGCGTCGTACAAGCTCCCAATCCAAGTGCCCGTGGAGGCGATGCTGGTGACGGCGTTGTGGGCACCACCTCGATGGGTGGCCACATTCCTGGAGGCACCCGTGGCCGTAGCAGGTGGTTGCGTCAGCCGTTGACTCCTCGGAACGGGCTCAGGAACAGCAGGAAATCTGCGGTGTGACGCCGTAGAACTCAAGATCACCGGAGCAGTAGCCGGCGTTGCTATCTTCCAGCCGAGGTTTTCCTGACCCGTCGGAACCTCGGAACCTCCGCTTCTCTGTTCTCCCCCCCCCCCCCCCTTTCCATGCTATACCTCTCGTTTTTATAACCTTGGCGTTGGTACACATTAACCTTGGCGTTGGTACACGTAATCCTTGTCGTTGTCGTCTTCGCCTTCTCTTCTGCACCAATCATCTCTTCCAACTTCACCGTAAACTACTTCTTCATCTTCTTTGTTCTTGGGTTAATACACGTCATGCTTATCGTCATCCTCGTCCCCTTCTCCAAACATCTTTTGTTCATACTTCTATTTCAAACTTTTTATTACATGTGACAGAGTGGCGTCAAAGACCATCCTGCAGCAAAGCCAAATCTTTTGCAAATCGCACCTGGCCATCCGCTTCATTAAACGGTAGTCGCGAAACTTAGCATGCAGAGTGCTAAGCAGCACCAACCCTGCCTAGCTCAGTGCTGTGAAGTAGCGGTTCGGTGAGGACAGGTCAAAATTCCTTACCGACATATTGAGCAACCATTTCGTTCTGTGTCACCGACGATGGGCCTTGAGAACTAGATGCCGTGACATGAGGACCACATCCAGTAGGCTGAGGCCTTCGCTGAGTTTCTTTAACTGTCGACTGAAAATAATTCTGTCTCTTAAGTATCAGAATACAGCGTACAGGCAACTGAGTTTCAAACAAACCGAGGCATATCCAAAAATATTGTCTTATCCAATAAAAAATGGCCATGCATCGACAGTCTTCAAATGTTTGCTTGAGGCGGGAGTGCACGAAATTGCCTCACAGAGGAATTATGTCGCAACCATGGAGGCTTATCCGATGCTGCCCGTAGGACGGCACTTAGTTTCCGGCGCCTATCGGCTCGGGTTAGTTGCAGGTTGCGTTCAAAGAGTATTGAAAACAGGTTCATTGATTCGTAAAGAACCGATAAACCTCCGCTGCTTTTGCGCGAAACGCCCCTGAGGTTGCGTAAACGGTGCAGGGGTTGCGGTGCAAAGGGTGAAGCCGCTGAACCTTGACGCTTAAACGTTGTCTAACTGTATAGAGCGCTGAATGCCACACCTTCTGTCTGTGGCGTCATTCTGTGTAGCCGCGTAGGTCGGTCACCCCTGATGGCAGCATTGCGGCAAAGTCATTGACACGGTTTTTGCAGAAAAAGTTTATTGGCTTTGTTTAGTCCGTTTAGGGGGTACATATGCCTATGTAACGCGTTACGAGCAACGCGTCCACTCTCTCCCGTATACCCCCAAAATACCGCGTTCCTTCTCCCCGCGCCGCCAAGCACATGGCGCGGCGGTTGTTGCGACTGAAGCAAGGGTGAAACAAAAAGTGCACGGGCCTGCCAACAGGCCTGCGCTGAGCCGCAATCCCTGCCACGCGCTGACTGGAAAGATAGAAGAGACACGCGTCGCAACAACCGCGTCCGCCGAAGCGACGACGGCAAGTTTATAAGATATTTCCTGTGGCGAGGAGTCGTCCACGCAACGCAGGCGAAGCCAGCTCCCGACGTTCCTTTGAAGCAAGGAAGGTTGGAATGAAAGAATAAAGAGAGAACGCGGTGCCGCGTGCAGTGACTGAGTACCACGGCTTGCCAAGGCTCCGGCGTCTCGTTCGCCGCGGAACAGGAGAGAGAGGAAGGCTAGCGATGTGGTTGAACGAAGTTAAGAGGAGGAGCGACCTTCCTGGCGGCCTTGCGCGCTGGGAAGAGGTCTTGCTTCGAAGGCTACGCCTCCGTGTCGCCCTCACCCCAGCGGTAACATGATCATTTCCTGCACAGTACCATGCCCCTTTCTGTGACTCCTGCCCCCTCTGTCCCGCTCCTGTCTGTGAGCCGGACACTAAACAATTGCTTTGGACCTGCCCCTCTTTGCAAGCTATTCGGCAGAAACACCTGTTCCGGAGCGGACCGCCCCCGGCCGTCCACCGGATGTAGAAGAATAGATTTTTGGGCCGCACAATGTCGATATAAAAAAAAAGAAGGTGCGAATAAGAGGAGACCACGACGGATGGTAGCGACAAGTGTACGCTGTGGGATACTCGTAGATTCGCCACGCCGGCGGAAGCGGATATTCTTCATTCCGACAGAAAAGTCGAAAGCGTGGTACCATCCGAGCTTAACGTGGTAAACGCACCGCTAGCGGTGGTGTTGGTTCATAAAGCGGTGAATACCAGTGGCCAAACGAGCTAGAAACAGAGAGGCTAACCCAATTACTCAAACGTACTCGAAACAAACAAGCCAAAGCGAAGTACGTAAACGTGCTGTAAGCATAAAAGCAAAACCAAGTAGCTGTCTGTGTGTCAGGTTGGCTCGTGGCGTGCATTAATTGTCTTTACACATGCTTGCGCCAGCGCTATCGTCCTCGATGCATGCATACGCCAGATCGACTTTACCTATCAGAAACGCCACGAATTCCCACCAGCTTTAGCTGATTAATGCGCTAAGATATTAAGCTTAGCTCTAGCAATTTTTTTCACGTCCCTCCGCGTACGTTCACTTCCGAAGAAAAAAAGAAAAGAAAATTCCGGGCGTTTCATGTAAAAAAGTGGTGCACTGCAGAACCTCGAAGCCAAAAGCAAATTGTATACCGTGCTGTGGAGCAAGTTAGAGTATTATTGAAATTCCGCGTAAAAATTAATTAGCTGAGATTAATTATGTAAATATTTCTGCATTCTTCTTACACACAAACGTGGTTAGTAAAGTTGTAGGTGACGTTCACAAGCATTCGAATCAGTTTTTGGAACAATGTACCCCCTACATGGTGCTTTTTTTTGGACAAATAAAAGCACGCGGAGTATAAAAAATGTATTCTATTACGCAGTCATGCTGCCTATTCTAGCGCTCTTAATCGCGTTTCGATCGAACAAAGCGTAGCAGCTGCCGATACCAAAGGAAGCGGTCCCCGCTCGCTATGAAGGGTGGCGCAAAAACACAGACAGAGATAAATGGACAAGCGGAAGCAGCCGTCGCGGTGGCTGAGTGGTTATGGCGCTCGGCTGCTGGCCCGAAAGACGTGGGTTCGATCCCGGCCGTGGCTGTCGAATTTCGATGGAGGCGAAATTCTAGAGGCCCGTGTACTGTGCGATGTCAGTGCACGTTAAAGAACTCCAGGTGGTCGAAATATCCGGAGCCCTTCACTACCGCGTCTCTCATAGCCTGAGTCGCTTTGGGACGTTAAACCACCATAAACCAAACCATAAGCGGAATCTCCTTTTAAATACGGTATTTCACCGTTTTCCACTGCCATTTTAGTTCAGTTTTTGTTTTGAGTGAATAAAAGCTTCGTCTAAACAGCCTTTCTGTGACCTGAGTATCACTTACTGGAGGCCGCGGCGGTCGCTTTTCATGCACCGAGCAGAGGTGCTTACACAATTTCAGGACGACGCTGACAGCCTCGTCGGCCGCTCACTTGGACATGCACAGCGCGCACACTCAGTGTGCAAAACACAGTTCACAGCGCTACAGTATGGTAGTGCAATACAGGAGCCAGATGGCACTTTTGATGTTCCGCGGGCTCTTTTTAAACGCCGGAAAAAAAATCCACGCAGGAGCTACTATCGAGTGGACAAGTGTCCAGGACGTGCCGCTTGTGCCTCAAATGCATCGCTACGTCACCGAAGTCACCGAAGTCACTTAACAGCCCGAAAATGGAGCGTCCATTTTAAAGCGCCGAGAGGTGCGACTCTGGAAGCGTCTGATCTGTCTCCTATGTGCTTGGTGGGAGAAGCAGCCCCCACAATGAGTCGACAGGCTGGCGTTCTTTAACGCGTATGTCGCCAGTGTGATAACGCCTCGGAAACGCGCATTTATTGTTAGATTCTACCAGCAGCTCCGTGCGACGGGCTGCGGCAGCGTTGCTGCGCGTATCAAGCCGGCGACATTGTTTGACGGCGGCCGCTTTTTACTTGAATGAACGAGACGATAAAAATATACCACCACCAGTGGTACGTTTTTTTTGCGTGCGCTTGCAAGTTCTGGGCACTTATTTCTCAAATTGGACAACATTGCTAGAACAAAATGACGCGCATGTTTGTGAATTCACAATACAACTTGACGAACCCCGCATGCGCTTAATTTGAATAGTACAAAGGTTTCACACTTATTCTCCGATAAGAACTAATTAGGTGGAGTATTAAAGATACTCTCAGATCCTCGACAGTAGGGTCTGTGGTTTCCAAGAGAGTTGCTAAGGTAATCGCTGATATAATTTGATCAACCTTAGTCTCCATCAACCAAAGAATCCTGGCTGGCTTTCTTAAAGGCTATTTAGCAGCACAGCATATTGACGCCATCAATCAGGTAATAGAGAAATATGCTGAACATAGCCAACCAGTATATATTGCCTTCAAATAATACGAAAAAGCACATGACACAAACTAAACACCAGCAGTCCTACAGAACTTGCGAAACCAGGGTTTAGAAGATACATATGTAAAGGTGCTGCAAAAAATCTGCAGTGGTGGCATAGTAACGGTAGTCCTTCACAGGGAAAGTGGTAAAATCTTTATAAGTAATGGTGTCATGTAAAGAGGACGCGAACTTTCCAATACTATTCATCGCTTGTTTATTGGAGGCATTCAGAAAATTAGACTGCAAAGGGTTGGGGATAAAAGATAACGGAGAATACCTTGACAATGTCCAATCTACTGAAGACATTGCCTCGCTATTTAACTGAGGAACAAAATTCTAAAGCATGATCGAGGACCCATACAGGCAAAGCAGAATAGAGCGTCTAAAAATTAATGCCGAGAAATCTAAAGTAATGCTCAATAGTCTCGCAAGGGCCAGCCGTTTATGATAGGCAGAAAAGCATTAGAAATTTTCAGGTGATACAGCTGCTCAGTGCAGGTAATGACCACCTATCCGAATCACGAGAGGAAATGACCGGAAGATAACCTTGGAGATGAGTACACTTGCAGGCACTCTCAAGTAATTGAAAACAGTTTGCAAATAATACTCAAGAGAAACGCGTATAACAACTGACATTATTGTTGCTCATCTACGCGGATGAAACGTGGAGGCTAGCGAGAAGGGTTGCACTTTAATTAAGGACAGCACGGCAAACAATGGAAAGAAAGCCGATAGATGTACCGTTATGAGACAGGAACAGAACAGAATGGGTCAAGGAAGTAACCCGAGTTAACACCTTGTTGAAACAAAGACGACATGTGTGTGGGCAGGGCATGTAGTGCGCAGGCAAGATAACCTATGACTCGTTAAACGAGCGGAGTGGATTCTTGAAAACGGCAAGCGTATCAGGGAGCCTGATATTGTAAGACAGCTGTCAGAGATTAGAAAGTTTGCAGAAACAAGCTGGCCGCAGCTGGCGCAGGACCGGGTTGACTAAGTGGAGGGAAATGAGAGAGGCATTTGTCCTGCAGTGGTAGTACTTAGCATTATGGCGATGAAGATGGCAGTAAACCATCTGCCGCTGGTTTCAATAAGCTGCGGTGCACAACGTTCCTTTAATTGATTCCTAAACTAAAGGCAACTCCTAAATAGCTAAGTATGCGAGACTCCTAAACAGGGCATACGCCGATACTTATTTTTCATGTGTAGCATGGGTTAAATTCTTTTACCTCCTTGTAAGTGGCACTTCGGTGACTACAGTGAAATTTTAAAAAATTCTGCTTGTTTAATTACAGCTTTGGTTTATTAGAAGAGACCGTTTCTTCCCGTCAACAATTCATTCATTACGAACAATACAGCCGAGTTCTTCGTAACCAAAAATAATTAGTGTCCACCAGTCCGCTACAAACATGAAGAAAAATAAGTTTTCCTCCATAAGATAAGCGGCTTTTCCTCCATAAGATAAACACAATAAGCGTCAATACGTTTCAGCCTGACTAAAATGTTCCGAGTATTTACATGAAGCTGTATGCTGCATGGGCGATGAATGGCCCTAGCAACGTACTTCGTCTTCTTTAACAAAGCGCTGTATTGGCTTATGCCGATATAATTGATTGCCTTGCGCTTATTGGAGGAATAATAAGCAACAGTTCAACTTGTAAAGGATGTGTGAATATTCGGTAATAAAATTTCGGTTTTCTAGGCAAATGAACGGAAGCAGTTGAATATCAGAGCTCGGTAGTGGCCTTGAGCTTGAAACAGAAACACTGCAACTAAACAAGAAATATCTCATTCGTAGTTGCGGAGCTCGTACATGCTTAACAGGACCGTGAGCATAAAAGAACATAGAGCTTATCAAAAGTCATGTTCAGTTTTGTTTTGCGTGAGGAAACATCCTTTATGCCACTATACGCAAAAAGAAGACTTTCATGGGCTTATGTAAGACCACAAAAAATAGAAAAACAGTCAAAAGCAGCGCATTTTAAACAGCGCTAAGGCGTTTGTTAGTGTTGTGCAGTGCAAGCCAATCAATGAATACAGAACGACATGGCGGACTGACTGACTGACTGACCGACCGACCGACCGACCGACCGACCGACCGACCGACCGACCGACCGACCGACCGACCGACCGACCGACCGACCGACCGACCGACCGACCGACCGACCGACCGACCGACCGACCGACCGACCGACCGACCGACCGACCGACCGACCGACCGACCGACCGACCGACCGACCGACCGACCGACCGACCGACCGACCGACCGACCGACCGACCGACCGACCGAGCGACCGACCGACCGACCGACCGACCGACCGACCGACCGACCAACCGACCGACCGACTGACTGACTGACTCACTGACTGACTGACTGACTGATGTTGCTGAGAAGAAAAAGGAAAAGGAAAGTGCACGGGCCTTCCTACTGGCTCGAGCCGAGCTGCGCTCGCTGCTGCGTGCCGAAAGTAGGAGAGGTACAGGATAGGAGAGCAAAGAGGGAAACAAAAGACGAGCCGCGCTAATATGCCTCGGGCCTATCCCGGAGGCAGTGCAATACCGGGCCGACCCGTGCGAGAGTGCTTCAAGCACTTCGCCATATTCCAAAAATAAATTTAATATCTTGGGTCCAAGGACCCACTGCAAATTTTAAATCAGGTATCAGGTATCATGACGGATGGCGACGGCATGAATTTAATAGCTGCAAGCAAAGCGCGACCGCTCCTTCCCGCGCCACTGCCTGATTCGTCGTCTTCTATAGTCTGTGACATGATCCGGGGCCACCGATCGATCGTCCCGATCGCGAACTAGAAAAAGAGAGCGGACGATATGAATCAGGACAGGACGTTGAAAGTGAAGCGATGGCTGACAGGTGAAAGGAAAAAAGTGAAGGGCTTGCCGCCATGGTGGATGAAAGGTTTATCTGATAAGCGCTGGCCCACGAAGCTTCCGGGCCACGAGTCACCTGGAGCCGACGGCCGAGGCTCATGAACGCATCCAACGGCCGGCATGGGCAGACGAGTTGTGTTCTAACATGTAGGTGGCTTCTCGTGGGGTCATAGGATCTGGTTACGGCGACGTCGTGAGTTCATGTCTTCTGGTCGGGGCCGGGCACGGGGCTGGGGTGAAGGGCGAGTTCGGTTTCGATCTAGCGGATTGAGGCCAGTGGGGCCGTGCGGACCAGGTGCACACGGCTGACAACTAGAGCACACGCCGGACACCAAAGCTCCAGGACTAGGGTGGTGATAAAACCCTGCACTTCAAACCAAATGTCATGTGGCGACAATCCTATCATTACAGAACGACACGACTGATCGTGATGGCATTATTTAAATTCGGCAGGCCTAGCGTGAGCGCTCCTGCCGGCTTCTTCTTCTCCTAGTCCATCACAATATGCGGTGCTACAGAGCGCTGTGATCGATTTCAAGAGTCACTTTTGTGCTAACATTTGCAAGGTTAATTATTGGGAATATGGCGGCACATATACTCTATGTATTTTTTGTCGTTCACAGTCACAGGTTTTCAGTGTTGTTTAAAAAAAAAATTGATTCCCAGCATAGCCGCCGCCACCCCCCCCCCCCCTCCCCCCTGCCGCTTTGAAAATCCGACTTTGTCGCATTCGCTGTCTCCTGATAAAAAGAGATGTGCAGCGATGTGAAACCGGCGACAAAACAAGTAATGATAGCTTGCTGCTGTCCCTACTGGTCGTACATTCTAATTGCTCAAATGGAATAGATAGTAAGGGGCAGTAAAGGTGCTGACCGTCATCATGACACTGCTCTCTTCATGTTAAGCTGTCTTCGTGAATATTAACGTGGACATCCACAGCTAAACCCAACCACTTAAACCCACACAACGCGGTGCTAAAGCAGCGGTGGGCGACCCTGGCCAGCAGCACCCTGGAAGACCAGGAGGCGCTAGTCGCCATCGCCAAAGCGTCGGCGGAAGCTACTGTAGTCCTGGAGTAAGGAGCCCTCCCACAATCCGCATGGACTCCTTTTACACTATAAATATTTATTCTCTCTTTCTCTGTCTACTCGTGCTGATGGGCTAGCAGCAGGGAGAACAGCCATGTTCTCTCTGCTTTATTTCAAAATCTGCCGCCACGCATGGCCATCGGATGCCTATGAAGCTATCTGCTACTCTTCAGCGCGTTCTCTTTCAAAGCCCTTACGCTAATATGAAAGCGATGTTTTGTTTTGTGGACTCTTGCTTCGCTGCGAATTCTTCTGAACAAACATGTAACGACAGATCAGCTAAAACTGGCTGACAGATGCATGTGTTTCACAGCAAAGACACTACTAAAACAGTGCGTTTTTTTTCCTGCCTTCTCTCCCCGGTATCAACCTTATTTTCTTTTATTCATGACCAACAGAACAAAAAAAGAGCATGCGAGTTTCCTATAGAGGAAAAACGTAAAAAAGAGTGAAATGGATGTCACTATAAAACGCGGCACTTAACCTCGATGGCTTCCATCCTCAGCCGGCGTTTGGGTTCCAGTGCCACTGCATGAAGAGTTAATTATTCACTTTGGCCCATCACTTTGGAGGATTATCTTAGCTTTTTTCTATATTCTCTTTTTTGCCCTCCACACAGCACGTGTTTAATGTACTTCGCCGCTATAGTGGCCGTCTGGGCCAGTTAGGGGTCTCCAGTAATGAAGCGCCTATTCGCTCTGAATGAATTTTGTGGTGATGGGCAGACACTGCTCTTACGCATCGCAGAGCAGAATTTGTATTATTTGGTTCGAAAGCCCCGAGGGTCTATCATGAATACCGACGAAAGCCTTCATCCGGACAGCGCTTTTTATGCGTAAAGAGCTAGTTGTGATTTTAATTTCTGCCCAGCAATACTATTAATTGCAGATTCTGCAGGTTCTGGCACTGAAGTGAACGTCGCGAATGTTCCCGTAGCAGTAAGTTAATAATGCAGCGTACCCAACGAAATAAGCTAGGCAGAGCGCAATATTGTTTTCACCAGACAATTTTAATTTAAAATAGGTTACAGTTTCTTTTCATACAAGTCATAGAAAATGTTACGAACACATTTTTTTTTTCATTGATAACAACAGGTTTTGGCAAAACAACCCATGTCGAAGTGTTCTTTTTTTGTTTTTGCATTTTGCGCGTTTTTCTTCTTTTCCTCATTTGTAGAAGAAAGCAAAATTTTCTCTCTAGAGATTAATGTCGTTGTGGTTACTACTTTCCTCGTTTTTCGTAGGCTTGCTTGAGAACATTTTGTCGAGAATATTGCGGCGCGATTAAAACAAGATACACAGTAAAGCACAAATACCGCGCTGTGTTCGATCATTTCTGACATAATTGTCGAACGGCACCTTTACATGTTCGTTATAATGTGCAACGAACTGGCCCCAAAGTCTGCTCTGTTAAATCTCAAAAGACTCTCGTCACCGAAAGAAATATTTATATGGATGTTGACGAACGTCTTTCACATTTAGGGCCGCCGCGGTGGCTCAGCGGTTATGGCACTCTGCTGCTGACCCGAAAGACGCGGGTTCGATCCTGGGCCAAAGCGGTCGAATTTCGACGGAGGCGAAATTCTAGAGGTCCGAATACTGTGCGATGTCAGTGAACGTTAAAGAACCCCAGGTGGTCGCATTTACAGGGCCCTTCACTACGACGCCCCTCATAGCCTGAGTCCCTTTGGGATGTTAAACCCCATAAACCAAACCTAAACATCTTTCTCATTTGGTGGAGGGTAAAAATTGTCTCCTGAATTGGGCTACTGCAAACAAACCTCCCTGCATTGGGCCATTATATTTGCCCAATGTTATGCTTAAGACAAAGAATGCATGCACGGTTCCAAGCATCTAAAGCGGTTTTGTTCTCAGGGCGTCAGCTCTATAGCATCGTCATAATTATGATGTTGCAGCGCTTGATAGGTCACACAGGAACGCTTGGCCGTGCACCTTTAAATACGACTGGAAGATATAGGGTGGTGTAGTGTTATCGCCTTCTCCGGAACTTGGCGTTAATAACCTGCTGCAAGTTAAAGTAAAGATATTGACACGAAAAGGGGAACAGAATTACAAAAGATATTGCCAAATACAGTAATCTGGATAAATATGAGAGCCGGAATTCTCAGAGAGCTCTCCGCATAGATTAAGAACATTTTGGTTCAAGCCTCCGTGCCCGTACTTGTGACGAGTGACAGCGCAACTAGAAGACACGCCTGCCACTGTTAACAGCGCCAGAACATGCTGACGAATTCTTAAAATGTGAAGGAAACAAAATAGGAAACTACCAGCTAGTAGGTCAAAATTGTTCTTCCGTACATCGACCATCCCTGTTTTCGCGTATGCTGGCTGCGAAGTGATAATTACTGGGAAGGACGTTGTTAGAAAAGAGCTTAGCAAACAAAGCCACACTCTAATGGCATCACAAGAGAAATAGGCGGCAGAGAAGAAAGGCTTTGTTCTCCGCACACATTGCTCGTGAGGGTGAGCATGCGTTGCCTACTATATTTGACGAGGAAGAGGAGCGGCAGATACGGAGGACGTGCCTGAGGGCATGCACACGGGTTGAAGCAACAGAAGGTGAAAAGGGGAGCCGGGCCTAGAAAGACGGTGCACGGCCGGATCCTGTTAGATGTGGCGTGTTATTTCTGCACGGATGCGCACAGCTGGGTGCCGGGTAGCCGGGTGGCATTTGTGTATGTGGTGGTGGTGGGGGGGGGGGGGTGGCGGGGGAGGTGTTGTGTTTATTTGGGTGCGAACAAAAACACCGCGAGCGTCAAAGGGGAGCGTGAGACAGCCAGAATTGATGACTGCGAGCTGCTGGGCAACGGAGCCGGCGGCGCGCGCTTCTCCTTGGTGCTGTACCGCCTCGCGATCAGTTCTCCGACCCTTATCGGTGTTTGGGAGGGATGAGTTGCTGCTTACCCCTCCCTGGGGAAAAGAATGAGATGCTTCTTATTGTGCGACATGCAGATAGATACGCGGTTCCTTGCGATTTCTCTTCTTGGTCGGATGGTCGACGCGTTTGATGATTCTCCCGAGAGTTTGAGGTTACGTACAGGAACACTCGTCGCTTGTACACCGGTTACTGCGCGTGAAGACCCGCAAGTTGGGCAATATGACACCCGTTGGCGGATTGGCCGGTTATCCATCTCCACGTTAATCAGCTGTAAATTCTTCGAGGCAACAAAGGTCGCTCTCAGTCCGAGTACAGTAGTTCAATTCGACTGTGTTGTGCGGGAGTGACACTGGCTTAAAACTCTTTCCACTAGAACAGTACATGCGAGGGACCCCACGGAATCAAAGATCTCTTGATATAACGGAAGCTTCGTTTATCCTCACAGTGGAAGTAACACCAAAAGGATAAAAGAAACTGCACATAGTTTTTTTTTTCAAATTACCGTATACATTGAATAATGTGCTGCCCATTTTATGAGATGCGTGACAAAATGGTTCTTCCTTGCATTTCAAAGACCAGTGCTGCAGCAGTCACTAAAAGATTGATTTTTGGCGAAGGCTCATAATAGATGCCTGATGTGAAACGCAATGTGAAGAAGTATGTTCTGAATGGTACGCACGGTAGCACCGAAGTCTCGACATTTCGTCTAACATGTTTTCACCGACATGCTGCACAACTTTGCTGAAGCGCATTACGAATGTTGATGATGGATTTCCTTTCAAGGGTACACTGCTCGCATGAGCAGCATGTCCATTGTCGCCACAAAGGTGAAGATGGCGGTGACTACTAAGATATGGGAATGCATACCAAAAGGAAACCAAGGGAGAATAAATTTTACAAAAATAGCATCAGATAATAACAATTTCAATAAACAACGCTGCAAACAACACATATGTAGTTACTCCGCGTCAGTAGTAATTACCTGAAACAGCAAGCGCCAATAAGCTTCGTGTAATAATAAGGTATTGCTGAAATTCGTTACACTTTTACTAACAGCACTTCCGTTCACCTATCTCTGCATGTACTGTAAATATTTGTTCGACTTTTCTAATATTTACGTGGAAAACGGGGTTGACGCCTGCTTTATGTTACATTATACCCGAGAAATCTGCGCCTGTAATTTCAAGCCTGTATAAGTGAAAAGGCGTGTATTTTCAATAGCACAGACAAAACAAGGCGCCATTACGTGGTTTGTTCCAGGAATAATAATGCTTTTTGCCCTGTACTCAAAATACTTTCTATCACTCGGAATTTCCAAGCCAGTATAGAGCTTTCTGGGGCACCTATAAAAACTATATAGGTAACATATGTCCGACATGAAAGTACAGTATACTACTTCAGAGTTAAAAATTAATTTTTCAATGTGTACATACTGAAATTTTAGGCTTACTTTATGGTATTTGCTTTCATGATGAGAAGGACATCAAATATGTCAAATATGTCGGGCTGTTTACTGTTCCGTACTTTCGCTTCCATGCTTACACAAGATCAAGCAGAAGTATCATGTTCGCAATACTTACCTTCATGGCAAACAGCAATGGTATAACGACCCACTAAATAGCCACAATCATTTGCGGGGAAAGCAAGCGTATCTTCCTTTGATTACTGCCGCCGTGGTGGCTGAGTGGTTATGGCGCTTGGCTGCTGGCCCGAAAGGCGCGGGTTCGATGCCGGCCGCGGCGGTCGAATTTCGATGGAGTAGAACGCGACCGTGGCGGCTGCGTTTTTATGGAAGCAAAACGCTAAGGCACCCGTGTGCTGTGCGATGTCAGTGCACGTTAAAGATCCCCAAGTGGTCTAAATTATTCCGCAGCCCTCCACTACGGCATCTCTCTCTTCCTTTCTTCTTTCACTCCCTCCTTTATTCCTTTCCTTACGGCGCGGTTCAGGTGTCCAACGATATATGAGACAGATACTGCGCCATTTCCTTCCCCCCCCCCCCCCAAAAAAAAAAAACCATTATTATGATTAAATTCTAGAGGCCCGTGTAGTGTGCGATGTCAGTGCACGTTATTAAAGAACCCCCAGGTGGTCGAAATTTCCGGAGTCCTTCACTAAGGCGTCTCCTTAGCCTGAGTCGCTTTGGTACGTTAAACCCCCATAAACCACAAACCAATCCTTTTCTTACACGCACCGCGCGTGCTCGTGATAATGGCCTCGGCAATAATAGAAATGCTTAAAGTTGCTCGCTTAGTCCTATAATCACTGCACTTAGTTTCAGTTGACGTTTAAGTTGGGTTAACAAAAATCTTCGGTAAGATTAAGGAGTAGAACTAATCCATTCGCTTAACGCCGGATGATGCAAACAGCATAGATTGATGAATATAATTTGTGCAGATGGTTTGGGTAGCCGGTAAAACATCGCTGGTAAAAACTATGGGGGATGTTTCAACCAGCGAAGAGGGCTTTGCTTCCATTTACAATTAATGTGGGCGCGCACGGTGGCGTTTCTCGGACGGACGGCATTTTTAATAAGAGGACACTGAGGCCAACTTTGTACAATTATTGTTGTCAGATAAAATTATCTCCTTGACTCTTTCTAGCTACGTTGACGTTTTTTCGGCAGAAAACTACGCATTTGTTGCAGGAAAAAATGGATTTAAAAATGTTTCCGCCTCTGGATTCAACGTCTTGATGTCCTTACCGAACTTGACACGTAGCTATCGTTTTGAAGTGAACGGCGGCGTAACGTAGCCTCCGGGTTCCGCGCCAAAAATCAGTGTCGACGCATGCCCTTTACTTGCAAAATCGATCGTTGGCGGCGCCATCTGTATTTTATATTTGGTTCTTTTCTCTATCGTAAAAGAAGCATTTTCTCTGAGTTGTCGCTTTGTGCTTGGAACGCGGTAGGATACTGATGTAGGCCAACTGCAATTTCTCTCTACTTTCGCTCTAACATTAGTTGCACGTCTGCTCTCCGTCTGTGGGCCCAACCTTGCAACGTCTGTCTCGTGCTTTTTTTTTTAATTGTCACAATTTTACTTCATGTCTGTCATCAGACACAGCTACTATGTTCGGGGAGAAGATACATAAAAACTTACAACTCTTCTGATGTCCTGATTTATTATACCGTGCCTTGTGCTCCAGGCGTACTGCCGCGAATGCCCTGTCTAGACATTTTGAAAGCCAAGAGCGGCTGAGTCCTCGGAAAGAACTTCGCACACAGGTGCTGAGGTCAGTGCCAAGGCACCAAAAGCGGGACAGTCTTGTTTGTATCTATAAGGTCATTCTAAGTAAGCAACTTCCATTGCGATCGGAAAACAAATAACAGGAATCGGCAGCTAAATCAGCACGGCGGTGACCTGCTTCAAACAGACCTCTCTGATGTTGAGCAACAAGACTGGACGCCCAGAAACGAAGCCCGAACCAGTTGCCCCACAGTTGCGCTGTTGCGAAACTCAACAAGGGACGCCTAATTTAGGGATAATGCTGGCTTACAGGGGCGGCGTCCTCATTCACCGGTTCAATCATCCGTGCTTAGCTTGCGTCATTTGAGGAAAATTGTTTTTCTTTGGCTTTGTGCAAATGATTTGACCCCTTTTTATTTAGAGGGGGATAAGTCGCGTCCAGTAATGATGTCTGCCTGGGCTCTGTAGTGCCCTGCCGTGGCTCGGTTCCCGTTTTTATTTAGTTGTATTGTTTTTCAACACAGAATTTTCTAGCCTTCGTGTACTATAGTAACAATATTGAAGGTATTGACGAGAGTCCAGATTAGGCATGAATGAACCCTCAAACGCTGGGAAAGCATTTGAAGCATATTATTATAAATCAAGTTGTTGTCAATTTGGGATGTCCTGGTTTCAAAGGTGACACGAACAATAGGCAACGCGTGCACACCTTGAGCACATATCAATATTTTTGGTCCGTCGCTAACTGGGCAGTTAGCTAAGGTTCACCATTATTTTCAAATACTATGGTTAGCGACGAAGTTTGAAAAATAACGGTCTCTTGAGCTTCACGAAAGGGCAGAAGAGCCCTCATCTTTTTTTGCGACCGCCCTGCTCAAAGCGAGAAGAAAGTTATTCTGAAGACACGCTAACTGTATAATTGAGAGGAGCACCGGCTTTCTCAAATTTGATATCTGAGGATACGCATGCACTCCACTTTGCTATAGATCACCCCATTATGATGCATCATGACTCATTATCAGCGCATGCGAGAAGTTTGAGCGGTTTTTCACAACATTTTGTACACTTAGTTCAATGCATTAAAGGAGCTTACATTCGAGCATCCCCCTTTTTTTGTGAAAACTTTCTCTCTT
Organism: Amblyomma americanum; assembly: GCF_052857255.1. Taxonomy (NCBI): domain Eukaryota; kingdom Metazoa; phylum Arthropoda; class Arachnida; order Ixodida; family Ixodidae; genus Amblyomma; species Amblyomma americanum. The sequence goes on from NC_135500.1 coordinate 186,045,681, forward strand.
CAGTGTTTCTTTCGAGGAGGTCTACCACTTTCTCACTGAAGCCTTTCGCGTGTCATCAAGGCTGAGAAGAGCGCTAATACATTTTAGGAAATAGCACATTATTAACGCACAAAAAACTCTCATACGCAGGCGCATCAAGGGACAGCAAGAAGACATTTCCAGGGAATCTTGATGCGCAGTTCCCTCGAAGCTCTAATTACTAATAAAAAGCTTCTTAATCTGAGATGGAGCGATGACAAAAAAAAAAGATTCCCTGGCATGTTTTTCAGATGAAAGTATGCCTCTCAATCTAACGTAACTTGTCGGCACCCCTGATTTAGCGCTAAAAAATTGTATGGAAATAAAATAAATACCTTAACAATGAGAATATCTGTATTACATAAGCGTAAATAAGCCTACGCAATCGCTGATGTCAAGTTTATTTCGAGTTTTAGCCGAGCATATCTTCACTTCACTCCACTCTGCCAGCGAAATGCATGGCTTCTTATGTTATGAAGTGCTTAGAAGCGAACAAATTTTCATTCTGACAGGAAACTTCTTTTTCATTGTAGTGACACCATCGTTTGTAACCGGAGACTAGCCCCAAGCTGCTTACCTCTCTCCCCGCTAAAATAAAAGCGATTTAATGTGTTCCGCAGTGGTACAGCTAAACTTTTAGCGTTAGCAAAACGGCTGCACAAAAAGTCTAGACAAAGCTGCCTATTGATAAAGGGGCAACAGGATATGACGGGAAACGGTTTCCTACAGAACAAACTGCGAGGTTACTCAGCCGTAATTGATGCTGGCAATTCTATACTTAAAGCGCCACACGTTGCAAGAGTTTGCTTGGCATTGCTCATTTGCATTCTAATAACCTTCGAGATATATAGGTGATGTCGCTTAATGCCTCTTATCCGGCTTTTGCACTGCCAAGTGTCACTAACCACCAATGCAGTCATGTGGCGAGGGACAGCAGCTGCACTCGTGCCCGTGCCATTTGCTACTGAATCCCTCGCACAGTTGCTCTACCGCTCGTTTGCCCTAAAGTGCTCACCAAAAGACGGCAGGCAACGCATCCTCTGTCCAGTCGGGGAATTATAGCAGCCAGTCAGTGCCGACGATGAAAACCGCCGGTATTAATGGGGCCACACGTGATGTACAGAGTGACACTTTGTCGTCTAGCTGCCTTGTCGCATTATATTGTGAGAGCTTTTATCCCAGCTTACTTCGGGAATGTGAGACGACTGTCAATGAACCTGGCTCCCTCTCTTGAACTAGGTTGAGAAACTTTCCAAAATCTGCCCCTGTAGAAGCAGACTTTGCCGTAGGAGTTATCTGCAGCCAATTTCCTCAAGCCTCTCCTCCGACGGCTGAGGTCGTAGGTCGTATTAAAATTCTGCATGCGGAAAAACAGGCACACCCTAAGAGCAACGAATAAAGTTAGATGCTCTTGGAGAGTACTTGTTTTTCAGGCATTTTGCGCCTTTTATAAAACGACATACAAAGATATTCACTCAAAATTTGCTGGAACTGATAAATATTAGGAACTGGCGACAGCAAATCAAGGAAAACATTTTAAAAGCTGTTCGTGCGTCAGAGCAGTGCATGGTCTGGTGGCGCTTTTCCTATCCAGCACTATATCGTAAACGTTTAGTCACGAACGATTCTCAGGTGCAGGTTGTTTTAAGAATTAGGACCTTGAATTTCTGGCGCCAGCTTTAGCTCTCACGTGAGTGCTGACAAATCTTGAGAAAGAGTAATAGTCACCAAGAACATCATCATCATCATCATCATCACCATCATCATCATCATCATCATCATCATCATCATCATCATCAGTCTAAATGCACTGAACGACAAAGGCATCACCAGCTGCGCTCTCACTGCTCCCTCTAGCATCCTAAACTCATATGCGCAAACGAGTCTTTAACAACCCCTGCTACGTTCACCCTCCCTAGTAATCCGCTCCACTGACCGGAGGGGCCATTGGTTATCTGCTCTCCGCATCATCATGTGCCCTTCCCATGCCCATTTCTCCTCGATTTCGGGTAGGACATCATTAATACGCGTTTTTTTCTCCTGATCAACCCTGCTCACTGTCAGCCTCAAAACATTACACATTTAATTTCTCTTTCTGCAGTCGTCTGCGGTCACCTTTAACTTAGGACCTTTTCTTTATTCTCCATGTTCCTGGCCAATACCGGACAACTCGCAAGGTGCAACTATGGTACATTTCCTAATTAAGGGATGCTGATACTCTTTTATTTGTCCGCTGACTCCAACCAAATGCGCTCCAAAGGCACTCCAACCAATTATTATTAGCTTATAATTATTTAACTCTTGTGCTCCTAATCAACGGTCACTACCCGCACCAAGATGATGTATCCCCTGTCATTTACATTCATATACTCCTAATCTTATACCGTTGGTTCCCTTCTATACTGTTGAACGCTACCTAACTTTTCTACAAATTATTTTTAACGCCCGCAAGTTTGTTTCATACTTCAAGATTCTCAGCTATGTTCTGTAATTCGTCGCCAGAATTACTTGAGTGAATGAATGTTTGAGAGCCAGTACAGAGAAGATAACTGAATAGCACGAAGCGTGAGTGTTTACGATCTAAGAGGAGAAAAAGTGGAGCACTATTAGTGAGTGGTCAATCGGAGCCCTGTCTTCTCGCATAGTCTTCACGCGAAATCTGCATTGGAAAAACTGGGCAGCAGACGATGTGCCACTTGGCTCATTGTACGTGTTTTGATGACATTGAGGTGGTATTTGTTATTATGGTTAGATGACATCAACTTTCGCTTACGTAGTCTTCTAAATGTGGTAACGGTAGTAGGAACGACAGGTCGAAAAATAATGACGGAGGGAAAGCAGAGAGATTAACCAGATGAACTTTCTTTACTGAGGACAGGAGACATCTAAAGGAAGAGATAAAAGGAAAGAAATCATGTAGATATTTAGTCCATCTCCGTTTAGAAAAACCAAGGCGCGCTGTCAAAGGCGCTCCTACAGGTCGATATTGTTGAGACAGCACAAGATAGCCGTTATCGCATTCTAAACCAGCGAATCTTTTCATCGATGGTCAGGAATTATTTCCGCGCACAGGGAAAGGCTGCCCAGACGACATTATCATGGTGTGCACATCAAATGTTTATTAACTTGAAACGTAGAACACGTAATTTAATTATATTATGGACTCACGAGGACCAAAGGGCCTAAAATAAGGTTTGGACTGATGGTGAAGATGTGTTCTTTTCTTGCCTTCTTTTAAAGTTCACCGGTGCGTTTCATGTTTGTTGCACTGTCATTTTTCAATTTAGTGGTTGTTGTTACTATGGTGTAGGTCTTGGTTCACTTTCATCTGTGCTTTCATTATCAGGGCATTATGCGACGCGTTAGTCGGAACAGGCCGCAATTATAAATTAGCGGCCAAGCGATCACGCTATTCATGTACAGCGTTGCGCAGCCCGCTTGGAAGTGTCCTCATGTTATCCACTCGAAGTTTTTAGCCCGCGTATTATTTCAAACCTGCTGGTCTGCTGAACGTGTGCAAGAACTGGTGCGTAATATCCCCTACGATTTTTTTTTCTCTATGTGAATTGGTTCCCTTCATTCCTGACGATACTTCTGAGGAGGAACTATATGCTCTAGTAATCGTTATATTTAAGCCCTTGCATGCGTATCCACACCAAAGATTCCAATGCCTTGATCAAAAGGGATGGTGCAAATGAACTACAAAAAAAAGATCTACAGCAGTTTTCTCTTTGAAATGCGTTCATACAAGCAGTTATTCTCCGGGATAAAATTCAGACCAATGTTTTTTTTTTCTTAGATGGAGAGCTTGTTCTTTTGCTTTCATGATAAACGCTCGCTACTCCGAATTTTTCTCACCACTCCCACTTACCTATGCTTTCAATGAATTTTCCTCAAATAGGCGAACCGGAGCGGAGTCGTGAAACTAAAAGGACACTGCACGATCTGAGAAAACACAGGCGTGAAGTTGCTCTCACGAATGTCTACAGACTACGCTAACACTATAGCAATGATCCTATCTCGCGTGGCCTCCAGAAAAAAAGTTTAAAGCATTGAGATTCGCGAGCAGGAAGAGCGGAGGCAGAAAAACAGACACCTTCTAATCCCAGTAAGCGTGGCAGGAAAGAAGAAAGAGACAATGAGAATGAGGCGGGTAGAAACAGCGCCAGCAGTAGCACAAAAATAGAGCAGAAAATACTGGTGCGCGAGCGCCAAGGTGCGCTTTCTCTTTACTGCAAACTACTCCTTAGCACTTCTTTTCTTTCCTCTGCAGAAACTCGGTCTGATTTGGTCTCCCGTGTCCCAGGTGGCGAGAACGCTGACATCCGTAAACTGTGGAAATAGCTCGTTTGTACCGATCGACCCCGAGGGAACCGAGGGAACAGCACCTGCCAGTTCGACAATCAAGGAGATCCCCATTCCATGTATCGGCGCGCAATTGAGTTAAGGAGCTAGTTTGTTTCGCGGTTGCTTCTGCGTCTTTTTGTTTTTCCAGGGGAACTTATCTGTGGTTTTAACGATGCCGCTGATTGAGAAACTAGACAAAGGAGAACGAAGAATGGAACCAAATGAGGCTCCAGCCGAGGCCTGACGACGAGCTCCCATGGTTTCCTACTTGTATTCTTGCGCCAACGTCTGGTGCTGGGCGTATGTACATCTGTGCCTGCTGGACCTTGCTTCTTGCAAGTGCATGAAAATGTTACTGCACTTTTACCGACGTAGCAGCTAAGCGTCCTCACTGTTCGTTAGGGTGATTCTCAACACATATCTTTTTATGCATCTCCTCTACAGCTTTTAGAAAAAGGTCGCGATTACGCCGTGACCACTCCAGTCACCATTCAGAAAATTAGTCTCTATCTGCGGGCTAAGGCAGAAAAACTCCAACAGGAGGAGCAGTTACAACATCGCGAAAAATGTACGAACAGTTACGCTCCTGTTTTACCTCGGTTACGTTCAGCGCTGCGCGCTATATATATATATATATATATATATATATATATATATATATATATATATATATATATATATATATATATATATATATATATATATATATATATATATATATATATATATATATATATATATATATATATATTCCTCCACTGTAGTCGTAGTACGCGAAGCGCTCAATTCTTACTCTAGTGGACTGCTCCTCTATTAAGTTTGAATTGTTTGCTGCACTGAAATAAGAATAAAAATAAGGAGGCTCGAGTTTTGCTTCTAGATATGGTATGTATGGGCAATTTATTTCAGTTGTCAATGAAAGTCAAAGTGAAGTCATATTATATCTGAATTGAATCAAGTTTCTTTTTAAAGTGATGTTAAAAAAGTATAAACTATTGCATAAGAAAGGCTCTACTTAACACAATGTTTAGTATATCTTATTTTTAAAAAATTTTTCCATACGATAAATTCATGCCGAACTTTAAATTTGGTGCTATCACATGGCTGTAGTTCATGGCTTATACAGGAATAATATGGCGACCTACAACAAGCACATATGTGCTTGTTGTAGTGTGGGGTAATCAAAAGATTTGTTATATTTTGTAACGATCATATATGAATTCCACTGTTGGCGTTGACGGATGATGGGCAGGTGATAGCAGTAACGGAGTGGGAGAGACCTCTTCTTTCTTGCCTTGATTAAGTTTCGAGGCCTTCACAGCATGATAATTAAGAATGGCGCTGTCCAGCTTATAGGTTGAGCAAACATTTTATGATTAAAGAAAAGAACGAATGCAGTCCTGACGTTTTCCCAATCTACATTCACTTTACTGAGCCGTAGCTTTCTAAAAGCATTTTGGAAGTGATTGTCCCGAACTACTAACTGAACGACTAAAGCTTGCGGCTTCTTCACTTTAGGTTAGGCCGGCGTTTTGACATAGTGGCTGATGGCGCATGTTCCAGGTCCCAAACGTGCAACCTATTGAGTAATCTTATGCCTACAATTTTTTACTGGAGTGGAAACAATACAGCCGCAAATATTTTGTCGAAGATCTAAGGGTGCGACCAAACGGAAATGTAAATCATTACGCATAGCGATTTTAACTGACATGTTTCGAAGGTTCTTTCGAATCACACGCCTTAATGGCATGCCTGATGTACCCAGCTCAGCTATAGCAAAAGTAATTGCAGTTGGATCCTGCTACGATTACGCCGACGTTTTTACATAGTGGCTGATGGAGCATGTTTCAGGTCCAGAACGTGCAACCTTATTGAGTAATCTGATGCCTACAATTTTTTACGGGAGTGGAAACAATACAGTCGCAAATAATTTGTAGAAGATCTAAGGGTGCGACCAAACGGAAATGTAAATCATAACGCATAGCGATTTTAACTGACATGTTTCGAAGGTTCTTTCGAATCCCACGCCTTAATGCATGCCTGACGTACCCAGCTCAGCTATAGCAAAAGTAATTGCAGTTGGATCCTGCTGCTGCGCTGTTGCTCCCCCAGGGAGTGCTGGGCGCCCAGCTTTTGAATTCTCACTAGTGCAAAGCAAAGTTCTTCGATGTAGCGGTATTATCACAGGTTACGTGCAAGTTATTTAGTCAACTTTGAGTAATATTTGACGGCGTGTTTTAGCGAGCAATCATTTCCGCATTTGGTGAAGCAGGTGGCTTAGTTGAGGATGGGGAAGTTGGTTATTTCTGACAGCAGTCTTCAGGACATTTAGTGGTGATCGTTATTTTCTTGATTCCTGTAGTTCTGCGATAACAATCGTGGCACGCACCCTGATTTGGTCGGATACTATAATTTATTTTCCTATGCGCGAATCCTCAAAATTGTGATTATTTATTTTTTCAAATTTCTTAGGAAAATTATCAGTTTAACGGAACCCAAGAAAAATATTGCGAGATTACCAAACCTCTGATGCGATAATTTTGCGAAAGCAGTGTAATTTACTCTCCATGATTGTTTTAGTGCTTTTACCCTAAAACGGTCGTTCACAGAGCGAGAGAAGTTTTTTTACTTTACGGTGAAGGTGACCGGAAGTGAGTCAACGACTGCTTTTATGCACCACTTAATTGAAATCTGACTTAGAGCGGAAAATCAGATTTGTGCTCAGTGCACAAAAATGATGGACCCGATCGAACTAGTTAAAATAGTGCCGATTTTTAAAAGCGCGCCGAATTCAAGAGACGACTCAGCCGGACGGGACCAGCGTTTGTCTTGTCCACTTATATTGTCCCTCTTGTATAGCTGCACTTTTGAAATTCGGAATGCCATACTAACTATTCTAGCAGACAACATTATTAAGTCGAAATAGTTCGTTGCTTACTCTTGCACTCCGATTCTGTCCATCCTCTTGTGCCAATTCTTGTTCGAACTCGTCCGCAGCACACCTGCTAGCTATCCCCGCTGATTTGTGCTTGTGATAAGTTAGAGGCCTTGTCACATACCAAGAAATTTCGGACAAGTAAATTTTTCAAAGGAAAGTTGTTTATGAACGCAATATTTTTACACATCGTAAAACTGATCTATGATAATTAATATATTAATACTATTTATGTGTTATTAATTTATAATTAATGTATAGTGCACCAGCGAAATTGCTGCAGAAACAAATTGAGAAACGCGAATTAAACAATATTTAACTCAGTCTGCTAAAACAAAGCCAAAGTCGATAAATAAAGCTAGAACTTGCCCAATGCTCCTTTTTCTATTTTCTCTTGCGCACACACACCCTGTACACACATTGTTCAGTTCACTTCTTTCGCATTTACGTCGTGCCTCAAACAGGGACTGCCCGATGTTTGCACATTACGTGACGGGGAAGCAGTGGCAAGTTAATAATGGCGGTCACTAGAAGACAAAAAGAAAAATCAATCGAGCCAACGTCATCGCCAACAGCGCAGCACCAGGTCAAAAAAACAAATCAAGCGAACAAGTGCGCCGGGAAACAGTAGATATGACTTGTAGGGAGCGCGAGTATGAGCCCTGAAAAGAATCAGCGGCACTGCTGAAGCAGGGAGGCCTTGTAGCAACAATAAATGGGCGATCAGCACTAGCCCGACATTGCGGAAACGCTTCAGTTGAACCGGACGGGTAGCTGGCGCTAGGTAGGAGCAGAAAGTGGCTGAAGAAAACAAGAGTACCTGGAGCACGTCCAAAACTTCGGCCATTTCACAAGATCTCTAAAATTTTATATTCGAGCACTTCTTGACGAAGAAACCTTTTTGAGAGCAAAATTTGGGCTAATTGGTGCTTCATTGTTTTGGGTGACAACTTGGCGCAGCACAAAAAAACGTCCACAAATGAGGCACACACGACAAGGCACTACTGACCACCGATTCTTTTTTGAAAGACACACAGATTACAAAGCCAAGCCCTAGCTACACTTTTCAGCTGCACTCAGGGTCAGAAAGATTCGGAGGGCCATAGAGCTGATGAAAAACATGTTTGACGAGGACGCAGACTAAGAAGGATAAAAGATGCCTCTTTAAAAGAAAGTGAAAAGTAAATGACAAATGTTTAAAGGACCAAAGAAATATGTTTGCCAGATTGAGAGCGGGACAGCAGAAAACTAAAGATGCGTTGAAAGATCTTCCAAACCCAAAAATTATAAAACAGGGTGAAAACAGTAAAGGCCACGTGAACATTGAACACACCAGAAAGTTGTTCCAACCAATATATCACCGAAGCAAAAGAAGTCGCAGATTCTCCCATGAAAAGAACGCTAGTTAAGAAGATGAGCAAAAAAAGAAAAAACTGCTCCCAAATCTTCATTCCAAATCAAGTGCCTTCTATACCTGTGCAAGCAATTTTGTCGTGGCAAGCGGTGTGGAAAATTTTCGAAATAATTATATTTCAGATGATAGATATGTGAACAATTTAAGAAGTCAAAATTTTAGTCAGAGAGGTGCCCCGCTTTGTTTTGTAAACTTTTTCGCAACGCAGTGCTACGAGAAAAGTAATGTTTGGGTATTAATTGAGAAACGCGCTCGTCCTGACGACCCTGTTATGCCTGTTAAAATGAGTGAGACAAGATATAAAACACAGGAGCTTGCTTGTTTGTTTTTTCTTAAGTAGAATTTGCGGCTGTTATTCAATCTTTCCTTGTGTAACTTACTAGTGAATATTGTTGTAAATAATGTGTAACTTTTCGCGCCAGGCGGTCGTACTCAATACGTAAAAGTGTGTCTGCGAGAGCGCACAGATGGGCTCAACTTTAAGAACCTAATTCGCTAGCGAATGTGTCGTCCACCGGTTGCAACGAGCCTTGCTTTCTTATTGCCCATTGACCGATGTCCTCATTGAAAGGGTACAAAGCTGAGGAAATAGGAGAGCCACACACATCTTTATGCTCTTTCCATCGCAAGGGATGGAGAAAAAGACCCAACTGCACAGGACTACAGCTGCTCCATTACGAAGCGCAATAAACGACGGCGACTTGGTACGGCCCTTATCGGCGTCTTTACGAGCAGCCCAAACTGGCGACTTGTCGTAGACTCAGGCCGTAGAGGGGAAAAAGGTGGCTTGGTGAGGAGAGGGAGGCAGCGGCATTTGGTGCTAACGGGCTGATCATTACGCCTTCCTTTATTCCCGGCCTCTGTTTTTCTCCGCCGCTCACGGCTTCATAGGCCATGCACTGCGGCTGAAGAAACTGAATATCAAAGCAGAGAAGCCGGAGAGGGACTGCGTGCTACAAGTGCGGCCAATAGTATTACCAATATATAACGCACGCTTAGAGATTAGGTAAATATTGTAAAATCAATCAGAAATACGCAGTAAAAATTAGTGGCAAAATAACATGTGAAGAACTGGAGTAGAACGAAAGTAGTTCTGCGGGCCATTCCATTGGCTTAATTTGATTTGATTTTGTTTACATGCCATACAACAAATGACAAGAAAATTCAGAATGTGCATAATATGAAATATTTCGTTTATTGTTATTTGATATTTATTATTGTCTATCATTACCTATTTTCTATTGTGATCATGTTTGCTCATTGTTTTTTATCTTTTGTCCATTCTGCCCCCGTTTTCCATGATGTGTGATCGGGGTGTAGGCCTTCTCAGGAGGTATGCTTGGTCTACCTCCTTTAGCCTCACCTCGAGGGCATATTGTATATAATATGGCCAAATAAACATACTACTACTACTACTACTACTACTACTACTACTACTACTACTACTACTACTACTACTACTACTACTACTACAATGCCGTCATGGCACCAACGATGTGTTAAGTTTTGTGAAGCAGGGAACTTCGAAAGCAGCAGAATTTGCGTTGCTTGTCCGCAGGACGCCCGACCCATTGAATATCAAAAGGAAGGCCAGATTTTGTCGCAGCGCGCACCCTTTCGCCGCAAACGGTTAAAATAAATTTACGGCGTGCTGATTATGTCACTGTGTGGGACTTTAATTAGCACTTATATCTCAACCGTCATGGTGACGTTTGGAAACTATCAGTCCTCAAGAAAATGCTGCTTCCAAAAAATTTCAAGCGCTTCCTTTGACGAATAAGAAGAGCTTGCTCTGCAAGTGCCCGCGATGCCGCGCTTTCGTGTTCCTAGTCACTGGTAAAATTTTCTATAAATTCCATTTTTGAAAGAAGATAAATTTCGTTCAAGCTACAACTATAATAAAAATGGTAGCGGGTTACTGCGTCGTTATCCTCAGTGTTGAAGAGCATTCCAACCTCCACGCAAGCCCAATGGTAGCACTCCGCTTTAGTGACCACAAGGTCCAGAGCCAGGAACGCTTATCGTGGTAGGTTTCAATGGAAGCATGCTCTACTCTCACAGCGATACGTTGTGCTCATGGGTACTGTTCAACAACGATTCGCTGAGTAAAATGAGCAGGAAATGGTTCTCATGCCGCCGTCCCGTTCTCTAGCCATCCTTGCAACACAGGCAGGCACCTGGAATGCCTTGAAGTGATCGGGGCTGCTGTGAAGGTATAGTATTATTTTGTTCTCGTACCATCGCGGTGCCTAAGATATATTCTGGTCAAAAAAGCTCGCGAGAAGCAAGCACTGTTCTTCTTGTAATGTTGTGAATGTACAGTGGAGAGCAAGCCAAAACTAGTAAATAAATTCATCCGACCAGCAGAGCCGACAGCACGAACGCGATTATATTTGCTGGGGCATTAAAGCGCACAAAAGCAGAGACGGTAGAGGCGATCGAGTCTGTCCTGGAGGTGCCACAACGTTGATTATGGATATAGCATGAGGCGTGAATTTGAGGACGACGTCGCAATAACCCCTCCGAGTAAAACCGACATTTATCAAACCCGTAACACCGAGGTTTGTGTAAGCGAGCGCTCAGTGTGATCATTTCTGAAGGAACTGGGTAGGTGTCGCAGGTGTGAAGATGAAGACAAGGTAGAAGGAGGAGCGTGGCAGCTCATCTAAAAGTTAAGGCGATATCTTACACTCTATTCAAGAGTGGCAGGAAGTGAACTCTGAAGAAAAAAAAACATAGTTTAACTCTTCCAGAGCAGCCTCCAAGAAAAAATGCTGACTTGGTGGGCTGCAGGGGTATGGCTGTGACGTCAGTTAGTGTTTGTAATAAAGAGAAGTTGAAGTTCAAGGAAACAGAAGCTTGGGAAGGCGCCTCGGCTGTGCAAATAGTTGGAGATTCTGTTCCATACGTTGCAATATAAGCATACCAAAAATAAATATTAAAAAATAAAAAGCTGCAGAACCTAAAAGGTGTAATGTATATCTGAAACTAAAGTTTCAAATTTAACGGTCCATCTTCCACAAGTTCTACTCAGGTGGTGTTCTTGACAGCCGACTACAACGCAATAGTGTTTCGCCATTTCTATGTTACATAAATGCCCAAACAAGACTAAATTTATGACTCATAACCGCTGGAGATACACTGAAAGTTGTTTTTAAAAGTTTCGGAGCTTGATGAGAAATTTTACAATGCCATTTCCTAGTTAGCAGGTTTCACATGAACTATGTTACTTTTACAACTTGAAACAAGGAATTGGAAATACGTCAAGAAGCTTCAAGTATTTCTTACTGTGGTAATTTTCTTTGTACGCCGTTTACGGTCGCAGAACACCGATGGTGTCTTTATTTGGCCGAAACAGTAGAATTGCACCTATATATTTAAAATACGGAGTTAATGGGAGCTTCACCCACGGATGCGACGAGCGATGAAGCCAGAATGGTTCACGAGAATGTTAATGCACTTATGACGCTACGCTTAACAGTCGGACAACTGGGTTTTGTTACGGCAGGGCTACAAAGTGTGCTTTATTGTTTGAGAAATCTTTGGAAGGTGATACGCGAATATGTCTAACAATCTTTGAGAAAAATTTTGAACTGTGGGGAACTCTAAAGCATTGGTATAAAAATATTGAAGGTAATAGTCCATTTTTTCGATATGATGCAAAATCTTTCTTTTTTATTGTTTCCTTCGCTCGCAGCGAGCAGTTAAGACGGCCGTAGAAAACCAATAGCATACGCTTTTGACGACAGCAAAATTATTAATAGCAAAAACGTTCAAGCCCAAGACGGGAGATCGCCGGATATATTCATTTATTATTCTTATAGTGAAATCATACAATACTTGGATAAACTGTGGTCTTAAACACTTTCCCGTTCAAGGATGCTTTTGTTCAGTATTGTTGTGTACGGACGGGAAGTGCATGGATGAGAAGTGTTCCGAGCGTGTTTCTCCTCATTTCCACCTGTTGCTCGTGTACATGCATTGGCTGCTCGCGTGCAGCACTCCAAGCACATCGCCCCCTCTCAGCTTCATTCATGGCCTCGTAGCAACGAAACTGCCCCGTGAACTGCGCGATTAATTTTTAATTTTTTATCTTCTTTTTTAAATGAAAGAGGGTGTAACCATCTCACTCCTTGGTGGACGCCTTAACCGCGCCGTGAAGAGAGGAAGGTGAGAGTGAAAGAAGAAAAATAGAAATAGATGCCGTAATGTAGACTCCGTACTAATTTTGACCACCTGGTAATCTTTAGCGTGCATTGAATCCGCCCAGCACACTGGCGCATTTCGTTTCACCCCCATCGAAACGCGGCCGTAATATGAAACGAAAGATAGAAAAGGAAGACTGTAGCATGCGCAGAAGACGACACATAAAGCTCTCTCGCTTTAAATAATACAGATCCAAGAATGTCCAGAGCCACACAACCCGATTTGTCATTTGAATGGAGAATAAATAAGACAAGTTAAGACGAACTGCAGGCGACTGCAGCTGGAAGCAAGAAAACACAGCTGAAAAGCGTATGTAAAGGTGCCTACAAAAAGTAAACAGCTTTTGTCGTGTGACATTTTTGACGGGTTACCCAACTGAAATTTTCAGCTATGGTATGTGATTACCGTTAGTAGGCGCTAGTGCGCTCCCACACAGGCTAACAATGTTTGATTCATTTCTTGTAGGAAAGGCGTGATTCCACTTTGTAAGGAATCCAGTGCTCTGTTTATCTTTTTCTACACGTCTACCCATGCTTGAGCGTATATTAAAGCATATGAATATATAAGTGCAGGACAGCAGTTCGAAGTGAACCTATATGCGTAATTGTGATCGGAAATATTCTCCATTCCATGATTTATGCCATTGTTTCAATAAATTACAAATAAGTATTTAAAGAGGAAACAGTTCGATCGAGAGTGCTGCCAACTAAGTGAAGAAAAAAGAACAGATGAATGGACACCTCTTTAATCTATATTTTTTTCTCTGTTTCACGAAACCAATAAAGATATACGCGAATACAGTTACTCACCTCCATTTTTTGTTTTATTTCCGCCATGTGTCATAAAATGAAATTTTAAAACTTTTTTATGAAGATAGTGGATTGAAAATGAGCGTGCGCGGTGTTCATGTCAAAACTGTGGCTTGCAAAAGCTAAAACGGTTCCAGAGGGAACAGAAATCAGAAGACATGCACCCTGGAACTAAAGTTTTCGTTGCTGCATTTGCCCTCTGGTTAGATCGAACCGCAAATGAAAATGACGCTCTTTTTCAAATTGCAAGGATATTAACCTGGAATTTTTACGGTTATTCTATGAGCTTCAAAGTTTAATTTGCTTTCAAAAAATATTCATATCTTTTTTCATATGCTAAAGGCTGTTGTGTTCATTCCTCTTTAGAGAAAGCAAAGTGATTAATCCTGAGAATAAGATGAGCAGTAAGCAGATGTCGTGAAAATTTTGGCAAATTTTTTTTTGCTTTTGCATTGTAACGGCCCGCAAAAACAAATGCAAGGAAAAAAATCCGAACCACATGGGAACTTGTTTTCACGATTTCCCTCAAGAACCTTGGCAACAGGAAAATTGTTTTATTGAGCTGTCTTGGATTACGCGGGAAAAAATAATAAGAGATGAAGGGAGAAACAAATGAAAGAAACAACAAGCTCATCCTTTCTTAAAAAGGCAGAGATGCGTTCTCACACGGCGTGCTCTGCTACACTAAATTATGAAATGTAAGCAAAAAATCAGAGCAAAGCACACAAGAGGAAAAGGAAGCAACAAAGGAGAACGACAAATGAAGGCAGGAAAGGAAGAGAGAAAGAAAGAAAGATGTAAAGAAAGGAAGGCGGAAGGAAAGAAATTTAAAGAAAGTAACGAAAAAAGAGCGAAAAGACAGCAGGAAGGAAGGAAGGAAGGAAGGAAGGAAGGAAGGAAGGAAGGAAGGAAGGAAGGAAGGAAGGAAGGAAGGAAGGAAGGAAGGAAGGAAGGAAGGAAGGAAGGAAGGAAGGAAGGAAGGAAGGAAGGAAGGAAGGAAGGAAGGAAGGAAGGAAGGAAGGAAGGAAGGAAGGAAGGAAGGAAGGAAGGAAAGAGAAAAAGCAGAAATTGAAAAGTAGAAAAGAAAGAAGGAAAGGAAACGGAAGAAAGAGAAGTAGAAAAGAAGGAAGAAAGAGAAGTAGAAAAGAAGGAAGAAAGAGAAGTAGAAAAGAAGGAAGAAAGACAATTCACGAAGAAAATTACCAAAAAAAGATGAAAACGCTCAGAGAAAGGGAGATGGAAACTGTGAGAGTAACATTGGAGAGTACCGTACAATTAGTAGCACTGTTGTCAATGACACGGGCGTGCCGCCTTGAATGGAGACTACGCACCTTATAATCCATGCTTATCAATCCCCTTCTGATAGGGCTTTTGACTTCTGATAAAAAAAGACACTTCATTTTTCTCGACTCTCTCACGCATCACAGAAATTGGAGGGAAAAGAAAACAATCAGCAGTACAGAAAGAAACCTCGGAGACAAATGCTGCTTTCAAGGCGACCTCTTCAGCCTGCTCAATCGAGAAATTTAATTTAGAGCCACTTCATTTTAAGGCGACTCGCCTGCGCACTCCACGACAACTAAAGTCATCTATCTCAGGTTTCCTTTGCGTCACGGCATCAAATAAAAATAGCTGCTATTATTGCCTTCTAGGCCTGGCAAACAAATCAGCGTGCCTAGTTCCTGCCTGTCGCCGCAATTCTCCTTTCTCCTCGCAGGTGTGTACTCAAGCTCTCTTTAAACGCGTTCTTTGTCCCTACCATTGTTTAGAAAAGGCTTCAATTTCTGCACTCTAAATCTGCTCACCAACTTCGTAAGGTCGAGCTATAGAAACTTCTACCACATCCACTATCGGAAATTATTAGTATAGACACGCTAAATTCCAGCTTATATCTGACACATGGAACCATAAGTAGCGAGATTCGGCATAGAACTTTCGTATTGCTATTGGGCTAAATTTGATAGTGTTGGTATTTAGGTTAACACAGCGATACCAAATTAGCTCCTGTATTTCTCTCTCTTTTGTTTACTACAATATATCATCTTCTACATTGTAAACGGTAACGCACTTTATTTAACCCGTAGGTTTCTTAAGCATGTTCTTGAGCAATGGAAAGACTGCTTCACGAAAACATATACCAATGTTTGCCTTTCGTTTCAGTTAGCAAGTGCGCTTCACTTACACGATGAAAAAATTGTAGTGTATCCCGTCGTCGAGAGTAGGTGTAAGCATGAATGTTTTTGCAGGGCCGATCTATCGGATTTTAGATCGTGTCACACACAGCTGTAGTTCCATTCTTCCAATGGGTATAATTCAGCTACATCAACTGCTTAACGGGTTGCATTGATCGCCCGCTTTCCTTTAGACAGTTAATCAACTTGCTCGACCGCCTTGATCGCCTTGTCACTATTGCTGGAGGCCCCGCAAAGCGGCCGTTGCGGGCAAAGCCGAGCCCTTTCCTGGACCATTATTAGCGCGTTTGCTACGTACGCCTTTTTTGTCCGGCTGTAATAAAAATAAGGAAATTTACTTAAGATGGGTATGCACCAATAATAAACTGCTTGTTTTTTTTCTTGATCCAACAACTGAATTTAGGTCATTTCGACATAATTTTATGGTGTAAATTCTAGTGTAAAGCAGAATTGTAATTTGCCGACGTAATGTGCCTGTTACTCTCAACCAGTGAATGATACCAACGTTGAATCTCTTTTAAGTAACAAAGCCGCTAAAAATCTACAATCCATTTAAACTCACTAATAAAGCTAGGCTCATTAAAGGAGCTTTCTTAAGGAGAGGAGGAGAGGATGAGTCATTCCTGTCGATGTTTATTTACTGCGAAGTAGACCGGAAAGCAGTCACGCTCTATAGGGCTTTTAGCATAGTCATAAAAATTATGCCTCTTGAAGTGAAGTAACACTTGTCATTGTTTCCTGCCATCAATAGGGCACATCCAGAGCAAAGCAACGCTCACGACTGCAAAGGGCCATCCTAATACAATGCACTCCTTCCCCTCGTGGTATTTTAAGCCGCTTCAAACCTATGCTACTTGGTTTCGGTGGCTGTTGGCTTTCGTCCCGTAAGTCACAACGAGCCCCTCTTTTCTCTCCTCTTGTCTGCTCGATAGCTAAAAAGGTCCTCTATTCTAGGCGTCTTGATGCCACAGGTAGCACATGAGGGTTCTCGCAGACCTCCTGCCCTCACCGTTCGGTCACGTTTCTTCGTGGCACTCGCGGTTATACAGCACGTGCTACGTCCACCGCTATGGACCGGAATGGTGCTGGTGAACATTCTCACGATTCAGTTACACTACACATAAATACACCCTAAAGCAGATGATTGTACAGCCGTCGCCGTAACTCGCTTGGTAGAGCACCAGACCCGAAATGCGGAGGTAGTAGATTCCACTGGCAGCAGGTGGCTGTTAGTTTTTCTTTCGAATTCATTCTATTAAGATAATAACGCTATTGATCTATCATTGATGAACACCACAAATTATATTTTAAAAAAAACATCCCCTATGCTCTCTTGCATCGGTGACTGTTTGGTTTCGTGGTATAACGTTCGTTTACTCTCGTAGTCGCTGGACAGGAGCACTTTTTCTGATACAAAGTGCATTGAAAGATTTGGGCAGTATTCTAATTGTAATCATTTTATGTAAATTTTTACATCGTTCAACAGGACAAGGGGAAAGAAAAGATAGGTGCGGTTGCTCGCAAACAAAGGGCGATTCTTACAAATACGCGCCAAAACAGCCGTCACTGAAAGCGAAAGCAAGCTGCAGATACAAAAAAAAAACAAATACTTTCAAGAGTTACCCAGGCTATAGCTTGTCTTTAAGCCGCTCCTCGGGCTTCACTGAGCTTCAAGACCAAGGAAACAAAGAGGATAGGCTCGCAATTGCGGTGGAGGCCATTTTTTGGTCCAGTGACGCGTCAGGTTAAACTCGTCTGCGAGGAGTGACCGGCGTGCATTTCTGCGAAGCACTGACTGACTCTGAGGCCTCCCCAATGAAACCCTCATCAAATTTACGTCCCCCATTTTGAAACGGTCAAGCGAGCGGTCGGCATTTTTCCGGATCACCTCTCGCGGACGCTCTCAGTTTGTTACAGCTTCTTCGTGCCTTGTTTGTTTGTGAGCTTGCTTGTGTGCGTTTTGCGTGAGAGCTGGTATTTAGACTCGCGTTTCCATCTATCTACCGCAGAAACGTACAGCTTCTCGGCGATGCCAAGTCAGCAGCACTTCTGGCCCGGCTTTGCGTCTCGCGCGATGCTTTGTCACGGTCTGTCTCGGAGGCCGGACTGCAATCTGTGTCCACAAAAGTGTGCAGTCTGGTGAAAGGCACGTCCGGTGTAAATTTGTTATGTGCCGAATTCCCGCAGCCCCTGGCCCTCATGAAGGGTCAGTTGTTGCTACGCGTCCACCGCATAGTGTCGTTGGCAGTCGTCATCATCCTGCTAGCATGAAGCACTCATGTTCAAAAAGCTTCTTGAATCTAGCGCTTGGATAGATGACCCCGCTTTGACAGCGTCCGCAATACTGAACCCTACATCAGATACAAAGAGGATACTTTCGTCCTTATGAGAAACAAAAAGCAGCTGCCCACTTTGTGACGCTTCGCAGCTTGGCAGAAATGGAGAAGCTGGCCGCGGTTAGAAAGTAGGTGTCGGAAGAGAAAGAGGTCATTATACAACATGCCAAGTGTGGCGCATCTTTGGCTTCACAGCTGAATGATGTCAAAGGGCGAAATCCCCCGGACTTAGTCTTGACAAATTACCTGAGGGACGGGGTCATTCACCCGTGGTCCTCTTTCGCATTCCTTTCTTTCCACGTTATGCTTCTGAGCTTTTAAACGTGCTTGAAGACAGACTGAAATTTTTTATCACTTTTTCTAAGGATATCCTTTTGCGTCACCTACAGCAAATCTGCCACAAGGAGCTGCTGACCCGCAGTAAAAGATATACATCTAAGGCATTACCAAGTACAAGGAATACAAGAACACAACCGACGAATTATCGCACCATTAGACTTCGTTCTAGTCGATAAGTGCCGCATATAGTTTATTTCAGCTATGCATTCACTGCTGTTATAGTTTGTTTATTCTCATCCGCCGCATTATTAATAAAGTTTAGTCCATTAAAAACCTAGAATTAATTCAAATGAACGCATTGAGACTTTTCACGCTATTGTACCATGCAAACGCGCAAGGAACTATAGATATTACTGCAATTATCGGCATATGAAAATCCTATTTAAAGGATTATCTGCTTGCAATCTTTAATAAGTGTCTATTCAGTGGTTTCGGCGTTCAAAACCTTAGAAAAAAACGATAATTAACCTGCTCTTAGAAGCGCGCTGGAAGTGTGTAAAAAAATCAAACCGGCTTATTCACTTTGTTTTCAATCCCATAGAAGCTGAATTGAACCTAGCAAAAGAAGCAGCGCCAAAGCGTGCAACCACAAACGAAGAAAGGACAAGGCGCGTCTTGTCCTTTCTTCGTTTGAGGGTGCATGCTTTGGCGCTGCTGCTTTTCCAAGGTTAAAATAGCACCAACCAGCTGAGAAAGAAGTTTTAAAGAAGCTGAATTGTTCTCTCGTTGTAGACGGAAATTTATCGTCATGTCAGGGAACTCATGAAGTGTCACAGGCATATCCACGATTTATTCTGTGGTACGTGATACCCCGAAGGAGGCATTTAAGGTAAATAAATGAAATGAAATGGACACACAAAGCTGGCGTTGTTTGTGAAATCTTGCGACGAAATGACATGCCCTTTTTCAGTATTTTAGTGAAGGTCAAAACGGGCCAGGCAAAGAACTCAAGGGAACAGCGGAGCAACTAAACCAGCGCAGGAAAGAACACGAGACAAGACAGAGGGGCGCCCCACCGACCTTGTTGTGCACCTGTAGCAGTCATATGGCAGATATCTAACGGTCCCTCATTTGTGTGCTGGAGATTTCGTACCACTTCTCTAGAGTGGGGATTCTAGAGTAACGTGCCAAGATGAGACATTCCGGGTAGAAGATATTTCTTAGATGTAAAACTAGCTCCGCATAACTTGTTCAATTATTGGTGATGGAGTCGTTTATTTTCACCATCACTCTCATAAAACCATGAGACGTGCGACAAGGACGTCCTTTATATGTTCTTGAAAAAGTTTTTTTTTTTATGAAAAGTGCAGTCAGACCAAAATTAAACGCGAACAGCGCTTGTGAACAAAAAAAAAATCGCTAAACTGCAGCATAGTCGTGTTGTCGTTTCGTTTCGGCCTGACTCTACATCTCGTTATTTCACGTCAGTGACAACTGCATTAGTGAACGAAGCCCGAAACGAGTTCAGAAAAGTGCACACAATACAGCCGGTTGATGGCTTCGGATAGTGGAATTTTTCATACCATTTTTTTTAGCAGAAGGCAAGTCGTTGTGGGCTTTTATCATATGCTGGTGGGATCCTACCTGTTGCTTTACAACGCGGCTGCCGTTAGGGTCGTTACGGCGTGCCAAGACCCTTTCGTACAGGATTTGCTTTTTTCTGCAATGGCTTTTCATTAAAATGCAATTGCATTTGACGGAATGCGGTGTGAATTTGATAAATATTGTCGTGGGAAAGAATGTATTTACAGTTATTTACACAAGCGAAGGGAACAGCTGCGAGCGGCATCGAGAACACAGCCAGAACTTCGTTCGTTATTCGATCAGATAAATTTGCCGAAGTGCTACGACTTTATACTCGTTTACAGAGACAGCACGCAGGTTATGAACCGATTTACGGGACGAGGTCACAGGGTTGAAAATTTCTACATTTTATCTCAGTTATCATAAGTAATCCGTCTGCCAATAAGGGTAGATTTGCCTTAAAATTCTCATCTTTCATTAAAGATGAGCGCTGTTATAATCCTAACAAGCTCTGCTCGTACCGAAAATGGAGCTGAGAAACCTGAGTGGCTTTGGACTGTTATAGGAGCAGAAACACACACTGTTACCACTCCTCAGCACTACAGGCACCTAGCATTGCACAAAAAGCCTACAAAGAGAGCAACAATTGAAAGAGGCAGCAGGCTGAGTTACTTTTTATCCATGTCGTGAATAGCCTCTTAAAATTCAAGATATATAGGCAATTAGGGCGTTGCAATGCACAGGAAAGTAAATCAAGTGACTATCAAAGCAATTCCGAGTAATATATGTTGCGGGGGCAAGTTGGTCCACTCTCGCAGTTCTTCCCAGCGCACACAAAGACGACACAGTAAAGGACGAGCAAGACTAGATAGGGCACTCATATCACCGTGTATTTGCATTTCTGCTCAGACTTCAAAAAAAGGCAGACGTATTTTGCATCGGTGTCATTAAGTTTGGGAAAACTTTCACGATTTCATCTGCTATTATCATAACATTTGTAACATGTAACTTTCCATCACTGAGACATCATTACTGTATCTTCACCCTGGACACAGTACTAGAAGGCTGTGGTTACGCGAGCTGAGAGCTGCCGGGGCGAAAAGACCTTTTTAAAGTTTCTCAAAGAAATGGGACCTATGTACTCCTATCCAAAATGTTATGAGTTGATATGTGTGAGCTTTACTCTTCAGGTGAAAGTGTGTCACTTCCTTCAGATCTGAAGTAGACTTAGTTGTGTACTACCAGGCAAACATTTCCAGTTTTCATGAAAGTGCCTCCTGCTGCTGCTCTTCAACGTGGAGCTTGTTCCATTTTAGCAACTCGAAGCCTCAGCTTATTGATTTGATAAAAAATACAATACCACAATAAGCGTAGAAATGACAGCTCTTCTTATTGCTCATAGTAGGTACCTATTAAAGAAAGATTGCATGTCCGCCGGCTTCCTTTGCGCCTTGGATTTCTACATGCGCCATCTTTGCCTTCTTTTTGTATGCGTTGCAGATACTGCTCTCGTCTGCATTGGGTACTGCTCCGCCATCCGTCATTGAGCTTATGAAACCGCCGCCATTGCGACACCGTCCGACAGTTGCGCACGGACAACAAAAGGCGAAAGGACGTTATTGTGCTCAGTGTAACGAGCCCTTAGAGAATAACGAGCCCTCTGAGCATGCGTAATGGATATTGTTTTCACGTGATTGCTTGCATGAGGTCAGAAACCTTTAGACAGACAGTACGAGAATGTATTGGCCTGTAAGCAAAGAGGCCGTTCACCGTTTTCATTGCCTATCTAACCTCTCTTAGAATAGCCTCTGATATAGCATGTTCATGACTTTCTGGAAGCTGACTGGTAGGCGCACTGCTGAAGTGTAGGACTATGCATTGAAAAAAGTGTCTCTTTTTACAAATGAGTAAGGCTAACACAGGAATGAAGTAGGGAGAGAAGAAGAGACAAGAGAAGGCGAAAAAAATGAATAGACTTGCCCATCGGCCTGCGTTGTTACAAACAATTTTTTCGATGATGCGTTCTTCAAATTTGTCGTAACTCCAGATTGATGCTGGACAGCTTTCTGTGTGGCACAGGGTAGCCATTTCTTGCAGTTTCTGCTAGTCTTTCTCAAGTTCCTTTGTTTCTGACGGCTAATTCTTGCTCTCACAATTCAGGCTAGCAAATAAGACCCTAACCTTGTTAATCTCACTTTCTTTCTTCTTTCTCTTGCTAGCGTTAAAAATCATAGATGTATATTATCGCCATTTTTCTAGGCGCACGTAAGAATATTTAGCGCAGACAACTTCATTCACATGTCAAATATGGCACTAATATTATATTGGCCTGCAAGAAATTCGCTCAGCCTAACTTATGAGATAACTTCATAGAGGAGCGCTTCCATGAAAAGCTCACTGAATTCTGAATATAAAGGGGATGAACAGAAATACACACGTCATGGCCAAAGAGTAAAGGCCAAAATATGTCTGAAGCCCTTGGCGGGTTTGGCCGCAAGGCTGCAAATTATCACTCGCGGTCCGCACCTTACTATTATGGGAAGCCAGGTTGCTGCCGAGATACGCGACCACTAGACTGACATGCTTCTACTGATGGCGAGTTGCTAAAGAAAAAAAAATCTGAACAATGCTGCATAGCAGCCTTTAATAGAGAGGCTTAC
This sequence comes from Amblyomma americanum, assembly GCF_052857255.1. NCBI lineage: Eukaryota > Metazoa > Arthropoda > Arachnida > Ixodida > Ixodidae > Amblyomma > Amblyomma americanum. The sequence goes on from NC_135500.1 coordinate 186,068,461, forward strand.
CAACATCCCACTCGACCCGAAGTGATCTTCTTTTCTTGTTTCCACTGGCAGTTAGTTTCTGATTTCTGCGTCCATTGAGACCCTCGCGGTGTTCAGTCATCATTATCACTCCGATAAGCGCCTACCTGTGCGTTTGTTCATGTATTCATTTTCGGCGAAAAAGTTTCTCATATCCCAGGTGGGAACGTATTCTCTGCTTTTGAAACTGCACATTATCTCTCTCCCAGCAATGAATTTGTTTTCTTTGATTTATTGTTCATTCTGTGTTTAAACTTGATGTGTTTAACAGCTGAACCGGCGCAAACTTTATTTCTATATCATTAAAAGAGCCTTTTATCGCTATAAAAGTAAAGCAATTAGGTTTTCCCAAAAATATGGAACCAAAATCGATCATTTGATTCCCTTGTTACCTTCCCAGGAACCGTTTATTCTTCATTACTCACATATCCATCAGAGTCCATGTCTTTTAGATGATTGTTAGATGATTGGCATTGTGGCCTTGCTCAAACCAGGGAAATCGCCACTCACATTAACATCCTACAGACCAGTAGCTCTGGCAAGTTGTATTGGCAAGACGATGGAGCGTATGGTGCTAACCCGTCTAGAATGGTTCCTTGAAAAACATGGGATATACCCCTCCACAATGACGGGTTTCCGCAAAGGCCGGTCTGCCATCGACAGTGTAATTGATCTCGTGTCAACGGTAGAACATGAAAAACGCCATCACAGGCTGACTGCTGCTCTTTTCCTCGACATAAAGGGCGCATTCGATAATGTTCAGCATGATGCAGTACTAAATGCACTCAAAGAACGTGGTATAGGCGGACGTCTACACAATTGGATTGCAAGCTATTTGACAAACCGGACAGTCTACATGGAGACTCTTGAAGGTGACACAGCAGATCATCATGTTGCTTGTGGTGTTCCTCAGGGAGGAGTGCTCAGTCCAACGTTGTTCAATCTCGTGCTCATTGGTCTTTTCAAACAACTACCGAAGACTGTTTCAATATCCGCCTACGCAGACGATATTTGCATCTGGACATCAAGTGTCACGCGTCCCCAAGTGCAAGCAAGATTGCAGCGTTTGGTGTCCATTACGTCTGCGTACTTGCGCCGTCAGGGGCTTGAACTTTCGCCAACTAAAAGCGTAACATTGGCTTTCACACGCAAGATAATGGCGTGGTATCCGGTCACAATCGACGGGCAAATTGTTCCATACGTAACACATCACAAATTCTTAGGTGTTACGATAGACCGTGACCTGTCCTGGACGAAGCACATTTCTGTGCTCAAGAAAAAGCTCGACAGCTTTGCAAGCATTGTGCGGTGTATGGCAGGAAAATGTTGGGGTCCCTCTGAGCGATCTTTACTACACGTGTACCAGGCGCTGGTGGTCGGCCTTCTCAGATACAGTGCACCCGTTCTCTCGGGGGTCAGACTATCAGGCCTGCGTGCTTTGAGAGTATGCTTGGGTTTGCCATGTAAAACTTCTACATGGGGCACATTTTATGAGGCCTGCGCCTGCCCAGCACGAATTTATTTTCAACAGGAGCCACTTCGTGTGCATTTGCGGCATCTGACCAGGCATCGTCATCACCCCCTGACTAACATTAGTGCGGTGCGTCCAGATGCAGCCTTTTCCAGAGCCCTTTGGATGCAGCGCAATGCGCTGCCTTCGAACTACGCGCCACACCAGATTGCGGAGGTGCCACTTTGGGCAGTACCAAAACCATCTATACGGACAACAATCCCAGGGATAGCAAAGAAAACGCACATTCCAACAGTCGGACTGAAACAGCTGGCGCTGTCATACATTACATCTATGTATACTAACACCCAGCATGTTTTCGTGGACGGATCCGTTACGACCATTTCTTCAGCTGCAGCGGTGATAGTGCCAGGAAATGCCTCATGTCACCGTTTCAGGCTCATGCACAAAACGTCCTCTACGGCAACCGAATTGGCAGCCATACGAGAAGCCGTCCTTTATATTGGTCACCAGCCAGCGCAGCAATGGACTATATTCTGCGACTCGAGATCGGCATTACAGGTCGTACAAACTTATCTAAAACCAAGAGCATGCGAGCAGCTGGTTCAACAGATTGTGCTTTTGTTAGCCGAGGCTTTCCACCGCGGCCATATCATAAAGTTTCAATGGATACCGAGCCATTGCGGCATAGCGGGAAACGAGCGTGCTGACGCCGAGGCTCGGATGGCACATAGTGATGGTGCTTTCATTGAGATAGCCTTTTCAAGATCAGAAATTGGAGCCTTGTTGGCGCATTTAATGCAGGCGGCAATGCAGTCGCACTGGCATGATCCGAGTCATCAACAGGACCGCGTGTGTAAGCTTGACGCTGGCTCACGATTACATTTCCCATCTGTGGTGGTGCGACGTCATGGGACTTTACTCCACCGGCTACGGCTTGGCGTTGCCTACACCAAACACTATCTTCACAAGATCGGCATCGAAAGTAACCCAAATTGCGCACAGTGCAACACACCAGAAACTATTGGACACCTTCTTTGCGCGTGCCCGAAGTATACTTCTGAAAGAACAACATTGGAGGCGACCGTGAAAAACCTGGACTCTCGCCCTCTCTCTGAGGAAACTCTTCTGGGCGCAAGGCCGAGACGTTCTGATTGGTGGCGTGTGACAAAAGCCCTGCTCAACTTTTTGTGTGAAACAGGCCTGGATACTCGTTTGTGACCGCCTGTGCACAACCTACATGGTTAATGACATGTGTCGGTGTTGTGTTGCAGACACCAGTTTTGAGTTTTATGTGTGTCCAGTAACCGCGATGCGAGCGCCAGCCAGTGTTGTGTGTGTGTGTGTGTGTGCGTGTGCATAGACATCACCCGTGAAACTCATTGTATTATGCCATCATCAGCCTTCATTCACACTTTCCTTTTCCTCCTCTTCCCTTTCCCCTGTGTGGAGTAGCAGGCCAGGGCCCTGTTACCACCGGCCGACCTCTCCGCCTTTCTTTCATTAAAATTCCCTTTCTTCTCTTCTGTTATTCTCATTCTCGTGAAGAATACAAATTCTTTTTATTCTGAATTTGAATTATTAAGCATCTGCAGTATGTTTCATACACACTGTTATCTTCCTCAACCATAATGCAATCAAAGCAATGTTGAAATGCTATAACACAAATTTAAATCTAGTATTGCTATCAGCCTGCAAAGACACAGGGAAAGAAATGGAAAGTTTATCTTTTTTTAATGTTCTTTCACCAGGACATGCTCAACTTTCGGTGTTAGATCCGTCGCGGTGGCTCAGTGGCTCGGCTACTGACCCGAAAAACGTGGGTTCGATCCCAGCAGTGGCGGTAGCATTTCGATGGAGGCGATATGCTAGAGGCCCCTGTACTGTGCGATATCAGTGCACGTTAAAGAACCCCAGGTGGTCCAAATTATCCCTCGTGGAAGTTTCGGTACGTTGTTATTGCACGAGAGGTTTGAAGAGCGCGCAGTGGACAAGGACACAAGGACAGAAACGACTAGACACATGAGCACCGACTTGACAATTGACATTCATTGATATTTTCATTTGAATCGTCAACTTCATAAAATCCTAGGCAAAGGTTCGTTCAGATTGCGTTTTGAAGCATGTTAGAAGGAAAATGCGACAAGAAACAAAACCATTTCGTACAATGTACGCTTCTATTGCAAGTTGGTTAAAAGTTTGATCTTCTTTTTAGCTTTGGTTATTATGCCCCGTCGCTGTTTATTTCTGACCTTGCATGATACGAATAAACATAGCACGAAGGGAATAACCTCAACGTTCATCCTGCAGAAGTAAATCACAGCTTTGATCAGCAACTCCCGACCACACAGTATGGTCTTGAGCTGAGCATTCGGGCACTCGTGTTGCCCCTGAGCCTCGAAAGCTTGGGAAGAGTCAGTATCAAACCTCTCGTCGCACCCTCAAAGTTGGACTTTTTTGGGCTATTAGAACCCTCTAACAATTGCCAAAAATAAGTCTTAGCGCATACTGCCTTTTCAACAAGGCTGTGCCAGTGGTGCCAACGTAAGTTAGTGAAGCCTAGGCAAAAGTATTGGAGGAAATTCCTCTTGGCTCAAGTAATTTCTTTGCCTATTTGCTGCTAAAGCACCTTTTCATCAGTTATTCCGCAAACACAGTTCAGGTAGTTAGGTTTTGTGTTAGACATTTTTCCTACCAGGAGCACACTTTCTGGATGTAGAGCATCACAATCCAGAGGCTCCTCCGACTGTTCGAAAGCAGCAATGCGATTAATAATAACTAGATCAAAACTATACTGAATAGCATTGTTTTTCTTATTTCGGTGTCTACTGCGCATATAGGGAGCACAATAAAAGAAGAAAAACGAAAAATTAGGTCGCGAGGTCTAACGTAGTCCTACTATAAGAACAAAATTTCGAATGCAATGTAATCACATCACCAGACTAGGTAAACATGTGGCGAGACGAACAAGGTGCCCAGAAATGTCATGGCATGAGCGAAAGAGAGGACATTGGTAAACAGTCGCTTGAGATGCGAGCGCGAGATTCGTCTCAGGATATGAGGGACGCGGCTGGAAGCTCGCCGTATGTACAGGAGCGATGGAAAGAAATGCGAACACAGCAGAGCCGTTGAGCTCCGCCTTTCGCATTTCTTTCCACCAGGCTTGTACATCGGTGTTAGCAAAAAGACGCTGGGGTAGCTAACGCGGTAGGGTGGCTATACGTCAAAAGTACATGATTTCGGGCGAAACCCGAGGACTGGAACTTACTTCAAGATTCTTATTTAACAAGCATCTCGCAATACGTAGAGTTAAAGAATCAAGGAGGTGCTGCCCGAACTAGCCAGTTGATGTTTTTTTCTTAAACCATCCAATTTTATTCTCATTTTCAAGCCAGAACTGTCAATTAGTCTTTGAATAAATAGCTTTTTTATTTCCAGCCATATGTCTAGAAGGTAAAAGTTTTATTTTTTTCCACAATTTTTACTCGTGTACACATTCATGGCTTGAAGCTTTCTCTGAATTCTTCTGAAGTGCTTGGGCGAGGAGCTGCGATACTTTATGTCTTTTGTTTTAAAATAAACTCTGCCGATCTTTCGCTCCTGCATTAAACTGTAATACTAGAATTGCGTCAATGCTTATTCCACTCTTAACCAAGCCTGCGCTAGGATACCAAGGATAAAGCCAGTAGCCGTCTCCAATGATTTCTCACTAATGATAAGGTTTGCACAGGTGTTGGACTGGATTGAGTAGGAGCTATATTAATTAGCAGCGCGTGATTCCTCATTAAAGCAGGAACAAATACTCCAACGTCAGCAACAAACTTCGCCAGTCGGCCGACTTGGAGGGAATGAGCCGTCTGTGCACAGCGAGCAGGTCAAGCGCGCATTCGGTCATGGGACTCCGAGGAATTGCTTGGCTGCTCTCCTATGCCGCGTCCATCCCAGCACGGACGAGGAATAAGTGCGACGACACTGGACGTGGGTCGATGACGGCTTCCTGGGTGCACTTGGCTCGATGTCGCCACCGCCCTCTCTGGCTAATGCCCCCCTCGTAGCGAAGTGCTTCGTCGCGCTCAGTTCGCCTTGTAAGGCTGCTGTTCTTTTGCAAAACGCCAAACCGGTGGATTCATTCATTCATGTGTCAAGATCAGAAAAAAGTGACGATATCACTTGTAGTGTCGAGGTCAGAAAGAAGTGATGTTGCTTATACGAGTGGATTATCACTATAGTCAAATTAAATTCTCAGTTTATACAGATATCAGACATGGCAGCGACAAGGCATTTTTACAGATATAGGCAGCAAAGTTCTGGAAGCGGTAAAGGAATACGTCTGCTTAGAGCAGGTAGGGACAGCTGCTCCGGATCATGAGAGGGAAATAACTAGAAGGATAATAATGGGGTAGAGCGCATATGGCAGGTTCTCTCAGATCATGCATGGCAGTTTACCAATATCCCTCAAGAGAAAAGTATACAACAGCTGTAACTTGTAGGCACTTACCTACGGGGCATAAACGTGGAGGCTAACGAAAAGGATCCAACAAAAGTTTAGGACAGCGCAGCCAGCCATGGAAAGAAAAATGATAGGTGTAACGTTAAGAGACCGGAAGCGGGCAGAGTGGGTGAGGGAACAAACGCGTGTTAATAACATCCTAGTCGAAGTCAAGAGGCAGAAATGGGCTTGGGAAAGGCATGTACTGCGAAGGCAAGATAACCGCTAGTCCTTAAGGGTAACGGAGTGGACTCCAAGAGAAGGCAAGCGTAGCAGGGGGCGGCAGAAGTTTAGGTGGGCGGATGAGATTTGGAGGTTTGCAAGCATAGGGTGGGCGCAGCTGACAACGGACAGGGTTAATTGGAGAGACATGGGAGAGACCTTTGCCTTGCATTGGGTGTAGTCAGGCTGATTATGATGATGACAGATATTAAAAAATATGATAAAAGACTTCATGACCACACCTTACAGTCCCTCGCGACCCAGTCTAGTTTCGTTTTGCCTCAGAAAGATGAACTACACCCATCGGTAAAAAGTAAACTTTGGGAAGGGAAATCTGCAACTCCTTTTTAGTGATGAAAGAGTCATAATAGAGTTCCAAAAGCCAGACTGCAGCCTAAGTAATTTACATTATAAAGGAACATAAGAGCGGTGCTCAAATACGCCATGCAGGAGGCCGAGGAGTGTACCATTGCGCCTTTGCACATTGGGAGCCCCGCACTGTGGAGCTCGAAAAAGAATTTAAAAAGAAGCAAAGCATAGAGTGGCGCGCGGGCGGGGGGGGGGGGGGGGGTGTTAGTGGGAGGGAACCGCGACGGCTTGTTAGCCGGCGCCGTCTGATCCCATTAGAACCGAGTACGTGTCGAGTAGCGTAGAGGGTGGAGACGACTTGAGCTCTTTACTCACTATCCGGGCCTTTCATCGCACCTTTTTAATTGCGTTAAGGGTCGTTGCGGTTCTCTGCGGGAGCGTCTCTTTGGCGCAGTTGGAAAAGCCACGGGAGCACAGCTGGCGCAAGGGGGCTAACGCCGAGGGAGCGGCTCATTCACCTTTGTTTTACTGTCTTTTTATTTCTCCAATTAATCTGGATTACTCCTTATATGCTCCCATGTCTTTCGCTCCTCCAGGCTTTCAGTGTTTTTGCTCGTTACTAGGGCTTTGACAGTAATGAGAAAGACGGCAAGCGTCTTTGCAAGCACCGGATCTCTCCTGTTCCTGCTTCCTGATGCAGTACTCGTCGCACGCGCCTGTACACAACCTTAATGCCGCACCGAGCATTCGGAGCTCCTTGCTTATCTTTCTCTCGTTTCTCTTTCTCCTTCTTCAAAAAGTTGGAGCGAACTTTACCACCATGGCGCTTTATATTGCATCTACTCAGGCTGCATCTGCCTCGGCAGCTCCGTTGTGCGTGCGCTCTTCTCGAACTTCCCTGGCACCGCAGTATTGAAGTGCATCACGTTTGATCGCCGGCTTCTTTGTAGGGAACACGTGTGAGCGCAAAAAGGACGCGAGAAATGCAGTGCTTAAAAATACGCGAGAAGCCTAGGGAAATATCTGCGGAGTCGGCAGAGTGTGCGGAAGCTATGCGAGTACCCTTTTACGCTGCCTGCGGCATAAAGACTTAGAACAGAGGCTATCGCCAAGCTACTGAACAGACAGTGGTAGGAGAATGACGTACTCGTCATGACATGGACATGAATGAAGGCAACAGTCACGGAAACTGAAGAAAGCATATAGGACAGATTGTTTATTTTTTTATCAATAGGAATTCAGTACTTTATTATTGCCTACCTGAAATACAACTGAGTAGGAAGCTGTCTTTCTTCATATGCATCTCATAACGAGACCCTCGTTTTCCTAACCAAAGGATTTTTAAATGAAGCAATCCAAAAATGCCAGTAGGCGCGTCATTTGTGCATTTTGTTGGTTTTTAGTGGAGCAACAGAGGTGTAGAAAAAATGAGCGAGAAAAAGAGCCAGGTTAGATTTTCGTTGACTGGCAGCAGTTTCTTCTCGAGGAAATAAAAACAAAACATTCAGCCTCTCCAATTGTAGCCAATCTTTGTTATTCTATGTAGTGCATCCAAATACATACCAAACAGAAAAAAACCGGACACCTCAACAAGCAGTGTGTACTCAACGGGCGCTTAGTGCCAGAAAAATATTTATTTAGACTACTTTTATTCCCGGCGTAGTCTTTAAGACGCTACTTGCTTGATATAGTTGCCCTTTCAAGCGCAACTTCTAAGAGGATTGGATTCAACCCAAGCTTGATTATAGTGTCAGAGCGCTGAACGAGTCTAGGAGGCCTTAGTAAACAAAGCAACAACGTATTGCATTTAATTGCTGCCAATGAAGAAGGAAACAAATTAGATTTTGACGTATATATAGTCCCTAGAGGGTCGTTTGTTCGCATTCTGTCACGTATGGTCTGCACCTCCTTTTCGACCTTCGCGGTGCAGCACAGTACACTGACACCCTCCCTTCAATCCCTTTCTCTGAAGTCCCTGAGCCAAGACCTCTCCCGTTAGCTTTCGAATTCTAATCACGTTCTTGTTAGCGATGGGCCGCGAGCATGCCTGTTGACATTCTTTTCTCGTAGCGCCTCACTCATCAGAAACTCCGAAGAACCGCAAGGTGCGGCTCTGTCTGGCTTTGGGCCTCGGGAAATAAATCTCGTAAGTTTACACTTTGTATAAAGTAACTGAGACACAGTAGCTCCACTGCAGCCATGGTATTCTGATCGCCTTTCCAGACGAACTCTTGGAAGCTTGACGTTGAAAACTTCCATCTTTTTTTTATTTCATGTTTACCTCTCCTATAATCGTTTCAAATTAACGTTAAACGTAGCCGAAGATGGCAGAAAGTTGGACGGGAGATAAAAAAAAAACTGCTTGGATATAGTGGCTGTGGCTAGCGCAAGACAAGGACGACCACAGATCATTAGGAGAGGACTCTGCCCTGCAACAGATGTAATCAGGGATGATAATGATGGCGATGAAGTGCTTTTTCTGGGACCACTGTATTTCGCCGGAGTGCTCGGCCACTTAGGGGGCTCAATCTGGAAGTGGGGTCTATGGCGCTTCTTCTTAGGTAGAATTGTCGCACTCCCTGTCGAACTACTGGCGGCTTTGGGGCTGAGCATCCGCCATGACCATGGGAGGCATTTCGGGTTCGACGGGTACGTACCGGTACCCGCAGCGGTGGCTCAGTGGTTAGCGCATTCGGCTACTGATCCGGAATTCCCGGATTTGAACCCGACTGCAGCGGCTGCGTTTCTATGGAGGCAAAACGCTAAGGCGCCCGTGTGCTGTGCGATGTCAGTGCACGTTAATGATCCCCAGGTGGTAGAAATTATTCCGGAGCCCTCCACTACGGCACCTCTCTCTTCATTTCTTCTTTCACTCCCTCCTTTATTCCTTTTCTTACGGCGTGGTTCAGGTGTCCAACGATATATGAGACAGATACTGCGCCATTTCCTTTTCCCCCAAAACCAATTATTATTATTATTATTATTATTATTATTATTATTATTATTATTATTATTATTATTATTATTATTATTATTATTATTATTATTATTATTATTATTACGTACTCGTACCGGGAAAATAACTACGAGAGGGCCCCTGGCCTGCTGCTCGGCCATCATGGGACCTCAGCTCTCGGAAATAAGACCCAGCTCTTTCTGGGAAACTACATTGCTGGCAGCCAGCGGCGGCCATAATATTACCAAAGCGGTGGTCGTGTCGTAGGGCCTCCACCTCGCATTCGGAGGAGAGGAGGGGGGGGGGGGGTGCTCGGTTTAATCCTCATTGGCCCCAGATAACCACCGTATATCTAATGGGCAGAAGATTTCCCTGCCCTGGTGCTTGGATCCTTTCGGATGCTCGGCTTAAATACTTGGGAAAAGAGGCTTCAACCGAACCGTTGCATTGACGTGTCAGTGATTTGTTCCGCCGTCAAGCAACTTAAATCCGCCTCGTGTTGTATATTCCCACGGCAGCCGTTTTTTTCTGACAAGTTCAAACAGCCTGATGAATTCGGACACCTCCCTGATACTCTGAGGTGAACTTCTTTAGAGAGATTTGCAATTGTGACAGTTGGACATTTACGTATCTGAATACACGCTAGTTCACCTTATGAACCGGAACTATACCAATGATAGGCGTTTTGCATACATTGATATTTTACTGGCAATTTGGTATTTTTAATTTTGCTTGTGTGTCAAATGCTTGTTTATGAAGCATTTCATTATATCATTCCCTCCAAAAGCAACCACATTAGACGCCACCGATTGGGAACATTGGTGAAATGTAAAGGCACTTTGGAGTTCATGTTGAGAACTTTATAATACTGCAAGATTATTCGTTTTTAAAAAAATGTACATTTGTTGCGCTGAGTACGTTTCGGATGAAGGAAATATATTGTTGCAGCTATACTGATCGAGATTAAAGCTCTGAAACCCTATCGTAACCCATCTTCTGCGGTCGCACAAAGGAAAGTGAATATTCTCTCATAACTTTTGTAGGCATAGAAAATTATCTCTTTTTCGGGAGGTTTAAGTAAAGGGGTCCTTGCAGCTAATTTTTTTAGGCAGCTCAACATCTCTTCAGCATCAAGTGGTGTACTGAAGGAAACACTATGGTTACCCTTACATGATCTTGTGTGTATTTAATATTTAAGAACGGCGCGAAAAAAAATGGAATGATTTGTAATCCTGATTTCGAGTGCACTATGTTCTTTAGTAGTAAATCTACTACCCAGGCACGCATGATTGTAAGTCTGAAAGTCACGGCTTCTGGAGAAAGGGTCCGCGAGCCATCTTCTCGCCCGACATGTGGCACGCCCACGATCACTATAAAGAAACTCTGGTTTTCTCCTGGCCTACAAAAGCTCTCAAAGTCCACAACACGATAACATATCGCCGGAGCAGAGCATGCGATCTAGGCTTTTGAGAGGGCAATAGTATGGTTACAGCAAAAGGTTTATGGGTGTTTAACTTTCCAAAGCGACTCAGGCTATGAGGGACGCCGGAGTGAAGGGCTCCGGAAATTTCGACCACCTGGGGTTTTTTAACGTGCACTGACATCGCACAGCACATGGGCCTCTAGAATTTCGCCTCCATCGAAATTCGACCGCCGCGGCCGGGATCGAACCGGCGTCTTTCGGGCCAGCAGTCGAGCGCCATAACCACTCAGCCACCGCGGCGGCCTGGCCACAGCAAAAGGGCGCCAGCATCTGGACGTTGCGAAAGAGAAATGCACTGAACCATAAATAAAGAACCGGATGCACTTAAGAAGCTTACGTGCGAGTAACCCGAAAGAACTGCATTTTTATTCCAATCATATTCCAATTCTACTCCGTTTCTCTTGAGTGCGTGCAGGTGCAAGTACTTTCAGAAACAATTACTGGTTAACATTTCGTATTTTCCCGCCTGTGATGACGTCACACCGTTTCGACCAATCGAAAGTTTTGTACCACCATCACTTTTTGGGCGACTGTGGGTTTTCGTGTCGATGAGTTTTCTAATGCTTTCGCATTAATAAGTTATCGAAGTGGTCTAAGAAACCATGCTACCGACTGGCCGTCGTTAGTGAGACCGCCCCCCAGCCATTCAAGTAAAGCTCCCGCTTCAATCGCCATTTGTCCTTGGTATCGCCTCGTACCATTTTCGCGGCGCTTATTAAGTATGTCTTGTCGCTGCGATCACGCTCTTGCTAACGCAACTCTCCATGCGTAACAGTTATGTGATGGGCCGTAAACAAGAAAAGAGCGCACGCCAGCAGCGCTCTCTTCCCTAAAAAGGGCCGCATAGGCCCACAAATTTAAAGGCAAACATTGCCTAAATTGGGAACATCAGTGTAAGTCTCTTAGTGCCAGGGATGCGTACAACTTTCATCCGGCATCGTGCCGTAAGGATGAAGTGTTTTCTTCTACGTAGACGCAAATAGGCCTAAGCGAAAACCGAATAGTATCTTATTTCATACCGCAGATGGCTGCTCGATGCAATGCTCTATTCAAAGTGTGTCCAATAGTAAGCGAAGACATTTACATTTTTTTACGAGGTGTGGAAAATTCCAGTCGTAATCATTCCCACCCACCTTTTCCCGTTTTTATCCTATCATTGTTTTTACCCTTTTTTTTTCTGTGCGGCTTAACAAGACATATGACCCAACAAGCAGAATTTAATCTGCTTTCCACGATACTCCTCTTAACCTAACGTAATTTGTTGTGCTGAAATAACTACGAGCACCAAATTCTGTCTTCCATGCGTATTGCGAGCCTCCTTGTTTCGTTTCTTTCGTTCACTGCCACCTTGATATCTTCAGCGGCAAGTAGAAACAAAAACTTTCTTGTGTTCGACAGAGGTAAGGTTCGTATAGCCCCCCCCCCCCCCCCCCCATCCTTCTAATCTACCCGTTCGTTTTGTCTTATAAGCTCCTCATTTTAGGCGCACCGCAAGCAGCCCCCAGTTTATGTTTTCCGTCCTGGATGGAAACCAGAAAAATGTTTGAGCAATGAACTTTCTTCCGAGCTTTCAAAATTTTTTCGACATAACGATGACGATAAGGAAGCTCTTGCATGACATGAAATCGAGCCGCCTACTGTGGTAGAACTAATATTTATACTCTCCATTGCGCAAAAAGGAATAGGTTCGTTTTGGCATGCGCCTAATGCTCAGAAGCAATCTGAAACACCAAACTTGTCCAAAGCATAGCTTGAAAGCAGAGCAGGTTCTAACTTGCGCAAAATGAGAACGAATCAATGAAAGAACATCACAAAAACATTGCTTTAATATTCATCTCAGGCGTTTTCATCAAAATTATTCTAGTTTTTCCACTTGAGTAGACGTTTTGTGTTATGCGTAGGTAGAAAGATGCACAGAAATAAGAGTACCTGCCGTAAATACGGCAAAAGAAAACGATAAATGAGAAACCGTTTCGTTTGCTCTAGTTTACTGGCAGCTTGGCAGTTAAAACTAACTAAACCACCAAGACCACAAGTACACCGTCATGTCATGAACGAAGGTAAAAACGAAGTACGCTAACCTGAGCCATAATCACGCACAGAAAGTTTATAATAATATTCAATACTCTAAAACTACTTTATTTGCTTTACTTATTTCTGCTTGGACATCGACTGCACCAAAATCTAGGAAGAGAACTTTTCTCGAACCTCACATTCTTTCCGAGTGAGGTGTGGAGACATGAGATAGCAAATGAAGCGTTTTGCGAAAAAGTAGATGCCGCTATGGCGTTGACGACACCTCGTAGGAATTTCAACTACGTGTACTTGAAATTTGAACCATTTGAACAATTTGTTTAAGGATATTTGGCATCCTATAATAAAATTTTCCGTGTTCAGTTTCACGAACAACTTTCAAAACAGTCTTACTAATGAAAGTTAGGCTTTCGCCGCCCCTGTTCTATTCTCAAATGATTTTCCTAAACATTTCTCAGCAAAAAAATTATTTTGGAGAATCTAGGATTTCGCAGAGCTCTCCTTTAATTCCTTAGAAAAAAAGAATGATTTTTTGGCTCAGACGAGAAACGTCTCAAGAGGCTGCAGCTGAATTTGATTCTTGGATGCGAACAAATCTCGTCAGTAAACTGCCCGTACTGCACGTCCATCGTCTTGTAGTCTGGCCGTCGTCAACATCGCGTGACAATGATACACGTGTATGAAGCGACGAGAACGGTAACGTCCCATAAAACGGAGCGCTCATTCAGCTATGTGCTTTTCCACTAATTCCCTCTTGTATACCACTTAAATGACAAATAGCGCACTAAACCTAATCTTTCGCTATAAGCTGAAACCATTCGTTTTTCCCGCCACGGTATTTCGCTGCCCGCATCTCGCACGATACCCCCGCTTCGGCGCTCGGAAATGAAAGATAAAGCGTTGACTACGTAGTCTCTTATGTTTTGTATTACTCTTCCTAGTTCCGTGCGCTTTGTTTTCACAGTGCAGTACCAATTAGCCCCTCAGCTCGCTCTTTTTGACTCCAAAATGTGGTCCAGATAATGGAGACAGGCGGAATGGAAGAGGCTATGGCGCACGACATAGCGAAATCCCACGCTGCCGGAGCAAGAGAACCGAGTTTCTTGTTTTGACATGTCAAGAAGGAAATCAGCATGGGGCGAGCGAGGCGGATGGGAGGAGGGTGAAGAGCGGACGAAGCCAGCTCAGGTTGGCTCGTCGTGGCCAGCGGTGACAAAGAAAAGACGAAGCGGCGCAAGGGGACGCCTGGAGTGAAGGTAGTGGGTGTAGGTAGAGTCGGAAGAAGAGAAGGAAGAAGCGGAAGAGGCGGAAGCTGTAGCAAAAAAGGAGATAAAAGGGAGCGATGTGCCCGCGAGCTGGTGGTTCGGTGGACTAAAAACACCGAATGGTGTCGGAGCCCAGCACCGAAACAGCAGTCGGCTGACTGGGTTTGGGTGCGGGGATGCCGCTCCTTGCAGAGAATGCAGTTGAAAATTGCCTACCCTTTCCCTACTCGCACACGTTTAGTAGTCCCTGCCTGTCTTTGGCACGCAGGGGGACGATATCGCTGCTGAGACGAGGTAGACGCCAAGGCATTGTCTAGAAACTCGCGTGGTAGGCGCTCTGCGCGAGTTTGTTTCACGCTCGGCAAAGTTTTGCACAAGCCGGCAATATCTGGGGTCGCCATAGAGCGCCATGTCGCCAGCATCCTCTTCGTCGACTTTGCGTCACAATGCTCTTAATTCTGCAGTAGCTGCGTTTGACCTCACTCGGAGATGTCCTGAAATGCGACAGTCTCTCCAGCCATGGGTGGTATCGCTTCATACACCCAAGGACTGCTTTGTTTCCAAAGACATTGCGCACGTAGTCACTGACACACTGCAAACTTCCGAACCCACGCTGATGCTCAAGGTAATATTGGTGTTTGATAGTCTCTGTTCGATGTCATGACGGCATAACCTATCCAGAAGCACCGATAAATGATGATTGGAGCTACGTTGCTTGGAATGTTACGAAACGCAAATTATAGGACACGCAGACACAAGACCTCTTGGCCATATGTTGTTACAGCTACGCATGTTGCCTCTGCCGCCCTTTCTGGGAACGCTTTGATGTTTGTTTTATTTGTCTGAATGCGATGGGATTCAACCCGTCATTTTGCTCTGAAATCGTAGAATCAAAGGGAGGAAAGGCACCAAAATAAGAATGTGCCTTGTTCATTCTGCTTGCCTAGATTAAGGCGCACTCATCTACATGAGGGCCCCAGAACTTACCTCTGAGCGGTAGCACTCCGAAACGAAGTTAGCACCGTTTAAACCCACTTAATACATACGTGTACAATTATTAACAAGAGATTACTCCAAAAAATTGATGCCAGGGTGTGCCTTGTGTCGTGATGCCCGGGTCGTGAGTGCTTATAACGGAAGATAGAACGACATACTAGAGAAAGAACTGAGAGAAGCTCATAGGCAAAAAACGACATAACATATAAACACTGGAGCGCCAACTGCATTAACACATTCGCACTCACAGCAGGAACGCTTTATTCATGGGCGAGAACATGGGTGAGAAGAGGATGAGTCAGCGCGAATGCGCCCCTCTCCTCGGCACCGGTGCCGGAGGCAATAAGATCCGCGTCGTGCTGAACCGGCCACGTTCGCGTTTCCGCGCCCAGAGCGCGATGCCAGGGATTAGTCAGCCCCAGCAAAAGGGCTCTTCCCCGCTCTGTTGCCAAATAAGATGTAGCAGTCAGAACTCAAAACGACTCACGAACTCAGCGAGGTGAGTCCGAAGGGGAGGGATGAACTAAAGAAATACCGAGGAAGCTTGCCGCGAACGGGTGCCAAAATGAAGAAACGAGCGAGAAGATTATGAGGAAGCAGCAGTTCGGATATGGGAAGGAGCTTGTTTATCTGCGGTTTACTCAAAGCATTGCGA
Source organism: Amblyomma americanum (assembly GCF_052857255.1). NCBI lineage: Eukaryota > Metazoa > Arthropoda > Arachnida > Ixodida > Ixodidae > Amblyomma > Amblyomma americanum. The sequence continues at coordinate 186,084,359 of NC_135500.1, forward strand.
AAAGCCCCACCAGGAATTAAGAGATTATGTGCGGGATTACAGCGCGCAAAAAGAAAATGTGCAGTTTTCGACACGTAAACGAAATGGGAAGTGCCTGAGGCAGAAGGAAATAAAGGCTTCGGTGTGTTTCGTGGCCCTCAAACAGAACTATGCTCTGGAAGTATAGGCGGCGCAATACGGAAAGTTCTTGTTAAGGCTTTCTACGCTGATGTTCAAAATCTACATCATTTTTTTTGCCCGTGTTTGATCGTTGTTTCCTTGCATCTAAAAATTTGTCTTTTGGACCGACCACCAACCTTAGGATATCCTGTCATTCCCGGTGAAAAACGCTTTAACGTTTAGGTATCTCAAAAGTAAAATGGAACATCCTAGCTATAGAAAAACTGCACCTCTTCACTGGGATAGCTTGTGAGGCAAACATGAAAAATATTTCACTGCACACTAAGGTGTAGTACGTAAGCAACGGCTGTGTACATGCGTATGCACTTTGCTTGAGCGAGCCTCGGTGCAGTCTTTCCACCGGTCCCGTGCTCTATTTTACCTTGAGGAACCTGCACATTTGAAACATACCCAAAACTGCTATTAGAGACAGAGATATATAATTAGTACTAAACACTATACTGGAGGAGTATGACGGTGGTCGCCTAGTAAAAAATTACATAGGTAGCTGATAAGTATGACTTTTAACCTGTCCTCCTCAAACATATTATATTAATGTCGATCTCCCAGCAGCAAAACTTACTTCTTTTCGCCCACGTTTCTCTAATCTCACTTCACTTATTTTTGATTTCGAAAAATTAGTCCCAATCTGGCTTATTGCAGACCCTAAGGCAGCTAATATTTATGGGGTTGCCTTGTTTACTAGGCATTTTGGGACCTTAAACTGTATAAAAATATACTCTCTTGGCTCCCTGGTCTTGCCAGCAGCAATAGCAATTATCTTCTCTAAGAGTACACTGATGACCACCATCAGACAGGACAAAGTGGCAAACGCTGTGCTATTCTCTCATCTTTGTCATATGATGATGTTTACACAAAAAAACTCGTTTGTTAAAATTCAATATTTTTAAGAGTAATTCTTTATCACGCTGATTACCGCACTCTTGTCCTTATCAAGACAGAGGAGGCATTCATTTATTCTTACCGAGAATGAGACCCATTACTTCACGAAGTAGTGCTGCAAAAGCCCTGAACTATGCTTAGCGCACAAAATAAAGAGAGTGATTTCGCTTTGCTGTGACATAATAATGGCTATGAGCACCTCCAGAGCTCAGTGAGAATATGCATTCCTCAACTGTCCGCACCCCTGAAATAATATGAAGGTGTTCTGCACTTCTTGGAGTATTCCTCTTCGCTCTGTTTTCGTTAACATTGTTACGGTAAACAACTACGACTTTATGGATGGCGGAACCGTTTGTTACTGCTAACTCATTTTCTTCAGCGGTAAAAAAGAAGCTTCGCTAGTGATTTAGCGTTACGGCGTTGCGTTATATCAGGTCGGAGGATAGCTAAGAGCTCACGAACGTCTGTTATGCTTATAGCTGCTATGTTTGCTTTTTTGCGTGGCACCGTCCTTTTTTTTTGCCTCTGATACATATAGCCGCGACGTGATACACTATTTGAACAGCGACAAACTGCGGCATTAAACTTTAAAGTAGCCGGGCCTAGAATAAGTTTATGTTTGTCGACCAGGAGTGAGGTCATTAAGAAAAGATCTGAATGTTTGTGTACTTGCACCGGTCATTACAAGTACATATAATCACTTTCTGCTTGAACTTGTAAGGCAATGTTTCATACCAAGGTTATCCCTGCCAGTTCCTTTGCGGAAATTATGTTGACTTCTCGCAGCAGAAAAGACGCGTTTCTGAGCGGTGTTTGAATTAAGGATCTCTGTTATGAGCTGATTCGGTTCACTTGACTGGATACTTTTTTCAGGATCGCTTGGCTGATGGCCAGACAAATCCGAAGGCTTGCAATAAAATCGAAACAAAAAGAAAGGTACAGAATGATATGGCGTGAAAGCAGCTGCAGTAGAGGCAGGCGTTTGTGTGTTAGCGAAGAATTTATCCTTTCTGTACTGGCTCTTGGTGCCCTCGTAGGGAGTATAACGTTCCACTTAATTTCAGGGTATCCCATTTTTAGTACGGTATTCTCATGCAGCCTTTTTTCCTCATGAAAAAAAATTGCATCTTTTACATCGTCTATGCATGGGTAAACACATCAGGGAACGGCTGTAATGCGACCCATGCGACATGGCAAAAGGTATTTGTCGTTCTGAGGGAAATGAAAGTAGGAATAAAAGAATTTCTGCAGTAGTAGCGCATAAGCCTGTTATCGTGGTAATAATGTTCTACATGATCTGTCTTTTGAGTATTGGAAGCACGTCTAACACTGGAAGCAACCAAACTAGGCCCTCAGGCTTCCGCGCCATCGAGAATACCCGTTGCACTATTTTTGTCTGGGTGCATTTTGTTCGTCTAATTACAAAATACCAAACGCAAAGCGTATATAAGCTATTTTACTGAGGAGTCTTCAGATCCAAGAGAACGCAACTGAGCATTCAGACGACTGCAAAAACTCGAACACTACTCACAGGAGTGGCGAAAAAATGATGCCTTGTGGGAAGTGACGTGGAATGTCATCATTATAATGTGCCTGTATAGCGGTACCGTGAACAACTGAAAAATCAACTGTACATGCTCACATGGTCTCGTGGAGCCAGGAGGGGCCACATTTGGCCCGCTCCTCACCCGTCGGGCTCATCTGCGTGTGCATTTCCAGTGGCAAACCGTAACAGTATCCGTGGATCTTCAACGCAGCAGTATGCAAAAAGTTTATATTTTTTAGCTCTGCCACCAGCACTGGCAGTTTGCCAAGACACATATACATAGACCACGCAAGTATGCAATTTTAACTCTATGCTGTGGTTAACATACGTTAGTGGACTTCCTTCGAGAGTCCTGTGTGCATAAATATCTGCAGATAACAGTTTATGTCACCAGGTACTCTGTCGCAATAATCTTATTGGCGGGATTTTGGGTCTTGTTTTTCTTCTTTTTTTTTTCAATTATCTCTAAATAATTACCCTATTCAATCTCCCATTGATGAGCATAACAAATACAAAAAAAACATCGCCCCTATGCTTCCTTGCCGTAGCCTCGGCTAACGGATGTGCGTTAATCTGTCTCATAAGCGGAATGGCGCGTGCGTGGCAGAAATTGTATCGTCGAAGAAACGACAAGAGCTAACCAAATATGGATAGCCTTTTTCTCCGGGATAAAGTGGGCCTAAATAGAAAGACGGTGATTCGGATATCGGGGAACTTGTTATTTATGGCGAATGACACAGTGTCCTTTCCTGGATCGGGAGCGTCTTCGACTGAACCCGCATAGCATTGCCTGCTGTCTTTTCTTTCCTTCTCACAGGAATAAATATTAACTTGTACAATTTCCCTCTCCACTTCGTCTAAACGATGTAATCACTAGTTGAAAGTTCTTGAAATGCGCTGCCGTACTGTTGTCTACCGTAATTCATTTTTTTCCGCATGCTTCGGCACACTGGCAGAGACTTCCCAACACCATTATTGAATGTAAAACGTGTTCACAGTTTCTGTCTTTATTGTCACGCAGTCTGCTGCAGATTAATATCATCCCGTTTACTTCATATCTTTTGCCTAGCATTGCGCTTCATTCGATAGTATACCCTTTCCATTTCTGTGTTGTAATCTTGCACCGCGGTACACTGAAGACCGTTTGCCGTCGAGATGACTTAGCGATGTTACGTATTTTACTACTTTCTTGCTTTTACGAACTGTGCCTAGCTGTTTTTTAAGTTTTTGTCACATGTTCATTTGCCTGCAACTGTCCCTCCCTGCAATAGTGCCCTTGTGGTGCTGCAGGTACTCGTATAAATAAATAAATAAATAACATAAAAGTGTGCCTAATTCGGTCGCCATCTGAACGCGCCCTAATTGAAGTTCATGGCGGGCAATGCTCACAGGGTATTAGCACATTTTCAATATAGGAACAGCTCGGAACTAACATGGAGAACCGTAAGGTAGCTAGGATCACCTTTCAGTATTCTTCACAGAATAAATGCAGATTAAACGCAGCACTAGCATTGTGAGCATATTGCTAACAAATGCTAGTGCTCTTGCCTGCATTACCGGCAGCATAGGGCACAGGCGAACTTTCTTGCCACATTGCTTGCTACAGCTGACTACGGGTAGGAGAAGAAAATAAAATGAAATTAGATGCTCAAATTTATGTAAACAAAATTTTAATCACGGAATTCCTGTGCATCGGTGCTTTCTGTGCATATCGCGCAATCGCTAACAAAAATATATCATTACGCTTTATCTTATCTTGACAAACCATGTCGTGGTGTCATAGCTAATCAACAAAACTTCGTGTTTCCAAATATAGGTTAATGAGGGTATCGGGTATTTGGTAAACCCTTGAAGCTGTAGGTATGCCATCAATAGCACGAAACTAAAGCTGGTCGACTCGTATAAGTATCGAGGTATTAGGTTCTCTTCCTATCTCACTGACAAGCATGTCGGTTTTGTTTCATTAAAATGCTAACCATATACTAGGCTATCTACGCCGCAATTTTTTAATCTACATCTGCACTTAAAGGAGCTGTGAAAGAGCTCTCAGCAAAGAAGCGTTATGCCTGAGATGTCAAAGGACGCTGCCTCAAGAATATCGTACAGCAGTGAATTTTAATGCCAGAGCTTTAAAGGCCCCGTTGTCCACAAAATCCCGTGTCGGCGTTGTGAGCAAATAATCACAAGCATGACTATGGCAGGCGGTGCTCAGAGAGAAATCTAGGCGGCAGGTGGGCCGTCTAGGTCACGTGACCTTGTAGCGTCATCAAAACTTGCCGCCGGATAGTCAGCAAACTGCCCAGGTAAATTAATGACTGGTCACACGGGAAGAGCAATCTGGGCCGCACAAGGCCCACCGCTGAAGCACCTGCTCTCATTTGTGCTCGCCTATTTGCTCGTTGCAGATGCTTCACATTATACCATTTCTACCAGTTTTTTCACGCCAACCCCACTCTTAAACAGCAGTTACTGTTTTATCTAAGATATATTCCATCACAAAAGCAATCACACGTTTGAATGCTGTGTCCCCTCATGTTGGACTACTGTGTATTCGGATTCATTTGCGACACATAAGCAACTATTGAACTCCCTTCCTGCCTCCATCACTATCATCACCGATAACATCGCCTTCAAGAAAACAAGGAAGGGTTTGTTCTGTTAATAATTTCAATACACCCCTCTGCGTGATACCTTCTGACGCGAAGTGCATAAAATTATTGAGGAATTATAGTCGAATAATATTACGCAGTCAAGGAAGAATTTTTTATATTATAATAAAAAATTAGGGCGTGAGCTTTTCCAACGCTGATGAAAAATGACAGCGTCTAGCAATGTCGAGTCATATAATATATTTTGACTTCTAGCCTGTTTCTTGCAGTCTGTGTCATAATCATCGCCACGATTTTCAGCCGAACTGCGTCCACTGCTGGATAAAGGTTTCTTCCTTATCCCTCCCAATAGCCCGAACTGTGCTAGCTGCGGCCTCCTTATCACCGCGAACTTATTTATCTTATCTATCCACCCGACTTCCTGCCGTGCCCTGGTAAATTTGCCTCCTGTTGGAATCCACTCAATTATCTTCAGGGACCACTGGCTATCTTGCTTTCAAATTACGTGTCCAGCCCGCGCCCATATTTTTTCTCGAGTTCCAGTAGGCTATCGTTTAGTTGAGATTGTGGTCTGATACATTCTGCTTTCTTCCTGTCTTATAGCGTTATAATTTTACTTTTTCATTCCGTAGCAGGCTGTGCTAGCCCTAACCTAATTTTCAGTCTTTTCGTTAGCCTCCAAGTTAGTGCCCTATAAGGTAGGGGTTGAACTTTTCGAATAAAATCGAAAAACAAAAAACAAGAAACGGCCGCCGAATTGAGTTCACGGAATTCATTTTTTACCGAAAAAGGTTAGAATTCATTAATATACATGCCGCAACTACCTGGCTATTGAATGAAGTTGCCCTCAGAACAAGAAAAAAATAACAGATTAAGTAGCGTAGTTGTGAGAATAAGGTATTACTCCGCTATTTTACACGCTTTTAAAAACCCGGAGGCTGTACCAGTAAAGTTGCAGGGCCGTTGTGCAGGGGGCGATAAAGCAGTTATAACCTGAACGCCGTTTATAAGGCTAGTCGTTCACCCTCTCCTTCTTCCTTCCCCTTTTCCACCTGACACCGTTTGAATGAGTTTTGAAGCAAACTCTGTAAACAGCAGCAGCAGCGGTTAGCCAACTGCAATAGTGAAAGATTTGGAAGGTCTCTTCCTTGTCAAAGCGCAGCCGACACGCAAACTTTTAGAGTTTGGAGATGGGCGAAAAATGTTGCAGCTCAGCAGCACGCCTTCTAATGAGGACTATCGTATGCTCGAGAGAAGGACAGCGAAGAAGTGAGCACGCATAGAGGGATGGGCGCAGTCCCGACTGCATGTCGGCTCACGTTCGGTTGGCGCTGCCCTTTTGAGTGTGTGGCTGGTGGTGCAACTGTGCCTACGCAGCTTCGTGGAATGCACGCAGTGCTCGCGAGTAAACAAACTTGAGGGAACCGGCATGCTACTGGTAGGGTGGTTTTTTGGCACTAAAAGAATAAACTGCGCTTAGCTCTTGGCAGAATAACAGATAGTGTTGACAGCTAGGGACAAGTTTGGTGCTGACGCCGATCCGAAGAACGAGGAAACCGCTACGCTTGGTGGTAGTTAGGCAGGTCAGGCTGACACGGTGTCCTCAGGAGCAAGTTTTCGTCAAAGTTTCCTGATCGCTTTGCATGATAGCGACCGCCCTGGACTAACTGTAAACGAGTTGTAAGCAAACTGTGCTGTCTGTACGTTGGCCTTGTTAACAGCCCTCACCCACTTAACGCAGTTGCTTAGTTAAGTAGGCTCCTCCACTTCACGTTAGGACACTGACGCGTAACCGTGCACAGGATGCCCGAAATGTGTCATATTCCGGATTCCTCAACAATTAAGAGGCAGTTCCGTCGCACTGGTCAACATGCATATCACGTGAGACTTCACACCTCGCTCGACCCAGTGCGCAAACCCAACATGAGATTTACAACCTACATTTTTCAAGTCGACTTCAACTTTTGTCTTCGTTTTATGGTGCCTTCCCTTTTTGTTAATAGCGATAGCTTATCTTTCTGTATGCACAGCTCTAAATATTTATTTTTTTCGCTAAATTCTGGTAAATCGAATGACTGGGATGAACAAATAGCTAGCGTTTTAACGCAATTTAACGAATTACACGTGCGAAAGCATGTGTTTAACCTTTTTGGTTCGTGGATTTGCTTTGCTGGGTCGTCGGCACGTCTGACGACGACGACGATGTTAGACTCGGGTTAACCTCTGATCGAGGTTAAGCTGATCTGATTTGTTCGCGCCACAGATGGAAGGTGATGAAGGCGACGAGTGGCGACGATGCGAGAGTGTGTTGCATTTTAACACGAGGCATGATCGGCTGCGCCGATAGCATAGTGCTCTCGTGCAGTGGCCAGCGAAGCTATCTGTTCGCGCCGGCGCGTGTTCAAGTCCCAGTCGCGGCAATATTTACTTATTCAAGATCAAAGTGAAGGCTTCAGCGCTGAATCGGCTTTTGTAGTTTTAGTCGTGGAGTAGAGCTTTCGCTCTAAAGGGTCAATAAAAATTATCGGTGATTTCCGACCTAAGAAGAGTACCACATTATATACCCGAAAAAACAGAAAGGGCAATTCGCCTGTAAAAACCAATATTTTACGAATGAAAAAATGTGTTTTGAAATGAACGCCAGAAAAGTCAGCAGATTTTTCTGAAAATAAAAAAGCAAGAAGTCCAGCCACTACCTATAACTTAGTTACGGTAGGATACATGTTACTTTTTTCTTGAGGGTATTGGTAAACTAGTATTGATCGCCTCATGGTGCCTGCCGAATGCACTCCAGCTCATTATTTTTTTCCAGTTATTTAATTTTCACTGCCCAAGTTTGCGGTCACTGCTTGCCCTAACTACAAGTATAATTGTGCCATTTACAGTGCTTCGCTCTCGATCTTAAAATCTTCTTGCTTTGTTGCGCAACAAATTCTTACATGACTGCTGATGTTCCGGCTTCCGACATTGGTAATCTCGTTCAGGTGGAAGACGCGCTATTCTTGTCAGTACGCAACGTTTAAGGCCATGCTTTCAACTGAAATCGCTCCTTCTATACAACTTTCCCAATTTCTTAATGCCACCACGAAAGGTTTTATTTTCTCTTGCGTCCTCACTTCCTTTCACCCTGCCTCCACAGCATGAGATTCTCAGCTTCGCTTCTTTATTGAGCGGATATCTGTGTCGGCAGTCAGCACTTCGGCATCGACAGCAGGCTTCGTCCAAAAGGTGAATCAGACTTCTCGAGGCAAATAATGTAAACGGAGAAAATGCAGGAATATGTTTTTTTTTCCTGCCGGCTGCACACATAGGCACTCTAGCGCGAGAATTACAGCTGCACATGAGTTCACGAGATGACGCTTTTCAATTTCTCAAAATAGAATTTGAAATAGACGAGGGGGAAAAGTTCGCGTGCCGTGTCTGTAATCTGCGATGGATGTCGCTCAAAGAGGTACCCTTGTTTCAGTGAAGTGCAGTAGCGCGTGTATCCACTCGCTCGCTGTTTGCATAAGTAAGCATGCTTGTGCATGCATACGTGAGAGACGTCGGCGTGTGCAAATATCTGCTGGCGCAAATGCGAAGCAGAGTGGATGTCGGTACGTTTCGGGTGCGGATTGTGTAGGGGGAGTAAAAGCGGAACTCGTCTTTCCAGTGCCGCGGCCGTCAATCCGAGCGCCTCTTGGGCTCGGCCTGGGGCTTTGATATCCCGCGAAAGTTTTTCTATGAGGCTTGTTTTGCCCTAGAGGACACCTGATCCACGCGAAAGCTGGTGTGTTTGCAGTTCTTTAAAGTCTTTCACTTCGTTGGGCTTGAGAACAGCTGTGCCCGGAAGGGAAACACTTCGATTCCTAAAAATTGCTTCTTTAGTTGTGGCAGAATTATTCGTGATCGATTTTAAAGAAATAAACAACCAAAAGAAGGCGCAAGACATAAAACCTTTAACGAGTGAAGCCACGGACCTCTTCTAGTGGTCAAGGCTGAAGAATACCAGTCCAATGTAGTCGCTACATTGACTTCATAAATAGTGGAAATGTTAGGCAGACTGTTATGGTTGTAGGAAAAGCTGAGGACATCACGCCTTCAAATTCAGCTCCTTAGTGGAGTGCGGGCGACGCAATAAATCTGCCAGCAAACATCGTTCATGGTCCCTTTCAATCTCACTAGTGAAATCATCAAAAAGATTTGTTTCAAAGAAAAGAACAGCACGACATTAAGAAGTCTTAAAGTCTTCTTTCCAAGAATAACGAATGAGAAAGCTGCGCAATCGTTTAGTGGCTGACGACAATACATCAAAGCCGATGGTTAAATTGTATAGGACAACAGACGAAAGAGAGATATAACCTAGGAAGTCAGGACTGAAAGGAAAATAGGCAGAAGCGGACAAGGTAGATGCGTGGACCAGAAAGTAAAACTTTTATCGAGAAAAAATAAATATCCTGACCAGTAAAGAAATGAGAAAGCAAAAAAAAACGTCCAGGAGATCTGGAATGAGCTGCCAAGAAGTAGACGCGCAGCGAAAGGAGACCTCTTCTTCACTGAGAGCTCGCTGACAGGATCTTACCCAACGTTGTCCCATCCTTCTTACCTCTTCCTGCGTCCGGGTGTCCTAACTTAGACCCATAAGAAATAGAGAAGTTCCTTTTTATACTTGGCCAAAGCAAATGAAAGGAGAAGAAGGAAAGTTTTGACAGATAGGATCAGGACATGGAAGAAAGAAAAATTAAGGCGCAAGGAAAAAACTCTTAACCGGACGCCTGGTAAAAGTTAGCTTACGTTGAAGGCTTGCATACGGTCGCAAATGTGTGAGCTGACGCAAACACAGCATTGAATGATAGGGTGTTGCGGAAGTAGGTTTGTGTCATATAGAATGCAGCTGTTCTGAAATGGCAGAAAGACATTGCATAAGAGCACAGGAGGAATTCAAGGCGGTGTGGTTGGGCGTGTAAACTTTGTCACTATCATCTCAGTTTGATTTGTTATGTAAAAAAATATTTGAAATATTCTGCTCTCCCGCTGATAAGTTTTCCTGTATATATAATAACTCGCTGTTGGCTGCGGTAAAAAAAGACGCGATACAAATTAACGCTGGTTACTGCAGGTTTAGCCTCCTCGCTTTAAAGGGTTCGTCATTATTGCAACATTGAGAGACATCGCGAAGGAAAAAGTAGTAGTGAAACACCATTGCAAAAGTGTTCCGCAAGGGGCAAGAAAGGTAGAATTGATGGCGAGTTTTGCCGAAGCTAGTCCTCGAACTTTTATTTATGGTAACCTTGCACCCCTGCGATATTCAAAGTAGCCCTTCAAATCTGAGCTACGCAGTAAGTGTTTTGAGTTTTAGTAAAAAAAATAAACACTTTATTACAGTTTTTGTTATCTCAGCAAACATTTTTGCTCAGCCACGGCTTCAGACGACTTCAAGATGCGATACGGTGGCTCGGAGGTGGGCGATCAATCGTTTCTCGTCGTGCCCTTTTGCGTTTTCGCTAGACGTTGCGCGCTACGACATTTATTTGTGTGTCCCTCATCAGTGTGCGACGCTGTCATGACCGATGTAATGAAATAGCGAACGTCTCAAAGGAAGACATCATAGAAGGTTGTCACGGCATCGTTCATTATAGTACGCACTACTGGCGCCAAATTTGAGTAGTAGGTTATAGTGGCCTCGTAGTCTCATTAAGAAGTGTTGTTTTGCTCGCTAGCTGCCATATGATAGGGGACCATATTTTTTTTTACCTCGCAATGTCTGCAGACCACTCCTCCTTGTTAGTACTTCTTCTCCGTGCACTTTTTTCTTTTCTATCAGAAATTCGAAAACAATACCTCCCTTTGAAAGAAGGCAGCATATATATAAGGTAGGTTCTCTTGAGGCCTATAGCACGCCATATGATTATCTAGCTGAGGCTGTGTTTGCGATCGCACGAAAGATTCATCTTATGATCTTAGCGTTGGGAGACAACTTGTGCTGTCAAGTCGTATCTCCTACTTTGGGCCTGCGCTTGCCTTATTCCTGAGGAAGCACTTGAGTCCTTCCCATATAAATAAGAAGGTTTATTACATGCATCCAAAGAATTGTGCTTTTTTCACTATGCTTTTTCTTTTCAGGTAATAAAGAAGCCAAATTTACTGTGAGAGATAGTAAAGAGGAAGAGGAAAGGCAGGGATGTTAACCAGAGGGGTGGTACACTGGGGAAGAGAGATGATGGGATTGAGAAGGGAAAGAGAGAAGGGAAAGAGAGAAGGGGTGATGAGCCCATTCCGTGTAAGTCCCTCAAGCAAGTTGCTCTCAGGAAGCTAAGCAGTGCCTTGTAGGCCTTGAGGGCAGTTGATTGTTGTAGTGACGATCCCAGGATCTATCCTGTGTTAAAGGGCGAGAATCGAGGCGGCCAAGTCAGAAAAATCCTCTGGGGAATCTCACGGCGGTGTTTGTTCACCTGAAAGGGAAGTTAATGGGACTCTGAAACGTTTTCATGCACAGAAATTCTTAACATTCGTAACAAAACATACCCTGTTGCCGAGAAATAGCGATTTCTAACTCCAATGAGTGATGAATGACGCAAGACTGTTGCTTATGGTTTTCGCTCAAAGCCTTACAATTTATCCATTGGTTCGGAAGTCTAACTGCTCACATTTGTTCTAGGACTTCTTAAGTAGCGATAGTTTAGAAATTATGCTAGAGCATAATACAATTTAGATTTTCATGTTATGGAGCTGCTATTAGCACTGTGTGAAAGGCAAATCGCTTTTAGAGACAAAATACTTTTTTATAGGTCGTTCGACCTGGCGGAAGCACATTGAAGCAATCGCTTGTCCTAAAGGGCACTGCGCTTTTCAATCTCAGGTTAGTATGTGACAACGAGTCTACATAGTAATGATACAGTCATGGAAAAAAAGTTGGCGGGTTGTGGATTTTCGGAAAATAAATTCATTTCTATATTGCCTAGCCAGTCAGTCAAAGGGTATTTTTGCAGAAGATATAGCACGAATATGCCGTTGTGCTTCCATGCCCTTCACTGACTTGCTTTGCCAGACCGCACAGGGATAACCCTTTTTTTTCCACGAAACCCCCTCACTCAAAATTTTAATCTTAACTGTACAATTATTTCTGCAGTGGACATTATGGGTGCACACGAAATAATTAGTTTCGCAAATGTATTGTAGCATAGTTGAATGCATGCGCTTATGGTTTGATGCTTTGAAATATTCTAACGAAATCACCATTAACAGGCCTACGCAAGCTGCGAGACCAAGGGCCCATGTCATGAGACAGCAGATAAGTACAGATGATGATGATGATGGTGATGATGTCCTGAGGCTTATTGGCTCATACCCACGGCGGGGGACTGGCCAGGGTGCATAGCGAATAGTTGAGCTCACTAGAGCCATTACGGCGTCATTGTCATCGCTGTCCTGAGCACTTCTTCATCGTCCTCTAACTGTACGTAGCAATATGAAAATTTTAGCTTTTAAAAGGTAGCTGACTGCACTAAAATTACTCATCATTCAACACAACAGGCACTTGTCATTTCACACGCATGTCACAATGTTAGCTTTGCTCCTGTCATAATTTTGAGGCCAATTCAATAAAGTTTCTGGGTAGAAACGTAAAAAAAACAGCTGTTGTCTCAAAGGTGGTCGCGGCTGCAAAAGGAAGAGACACACTAACAACACTATTGGAGAAATCAGCTGGGATCGAGACGGTGTAGAAAGGCGGACAGGTCATGTTGCTACAGTGTGTTCTGTCGGCATTTCTACAGGTCTTTTAACATTGTTCAAGCTTGTGAAACCGAAACAGCATGCCCCGGACCATGTCGTTCATTGTAGTTGTTCTCGCATTAAGCATAAGAAGACCAATATTTACGACAATCAAACCGTATACGCACAGATTTAGGCTTACTGAGATAATGAAATGATTGTCTAATTCTAGACTAAAAATCTTAGTGTCTTCTGAAGCGAGTAAGCGAGTCATAATATTACTCGGCTCTCATTCTTAAGCGAGTTGCGAAGAAGAGCGGCCCTGGTAGGTTACACGGGAGTATGCAAGAAAGGAGTGACAGCTTGAGGGCCTATAGGGTACGAAAAACGATCAAGTCGTGCTCTCTGCAGCTAAAAACGGTTTGCCATTTCTGAAAGATGCAAAATTTCACTCTGAAACTCGTGCTTTGATACTCGCGTACCTCGCTGGTTGGTTATTTTCACGTAGTTAAAGATTTTTACATTTATGAAAATTATTTCTGAAAATTCAAGGCGCGCAAGGCATTGGATAACAGAGTTTCCGAATTTCCTCTATGTCAGCACTGACCACCATTTAATCGTTATATGTGCATTTCTAACAACAACCGTGCACTTGCGGACATTAATTTATTAAGTCTTCGACGTCACCTCAAAACATACATCTTTGATTGCTCTAAGTGTAGCTCAGTGGTTTATTTCAGATCAGAATAGTTATGATTTTTAATTCCTGATCAGAGGAACCTGCTAATTTTTTTTTCTCTCGTTTCATCACAAAATTAACACAAATAGGTTTTGATTTCTTGCAACACTAATATTGCATTCTCTTGTCTTTAGCTTCAATGTATGTGTGTATTACTTGTGTATACAAAAAGGAAAAGATGAGCTTATGTTACGTCCCGTTTCTGTATTAAGTTCAATTCAGATCAGCTCGAAAACCAGACATCAGTTAAGGTAAGCACGTTAACGCGAAATTTGTACCTCTGCGCAGTGCTGTTTTGTGCTTTTACATGCGCGGGGGCTTGAGCACCTGCCAGGTTATATTCCTGTCAGGTTTTTCCTGCCCATTTTTCACCGTCTGCAAACTGACAGCGCTATAAGTTTCGTAAGTAATAATTTTTTTTAATGTTATCGCTCTTAAAACGTATGTCCGTTTAGTGACGGTTATTTTTATTTTCACAGCAGTCCGCCCACTTCCTTTCCAAATAACTGTATCCTTGGGGAAGCATAAAGCAGTATGGCAATTGGCTTGTATTGTTTACGCCGACAACCACGAACACGCGTACTTTCGTTCGTATGCCACTTGTGTGCTGCTACCGGAGGCAAATTCATTTGATTAATGCGGCCGCATCCTCCCACAGGCCTGTTCATCTCCACCTTTACTGAACCGATAAGCATATTTCTCTGAATATTGATAGATCCTCCTGGGCAGGAATGTTTTCGCGGCGGAAATTATGCTTCCGGGGAAAATTTTTCAATTTCTGACAGTAATTCAATACTGCCTCCACCAGGGAAGTCTACGTTGCGTAAAACACCAGGGACTAGGCATACGAGGCGCGATAAGTTTGCAGCGAGCGATGAAAAAGAAAATTGTTCGTGTCAAATTAAAAAGCAGCAAACCTAGCGAATATTGAAGGGGAAACAAGAAGACAGGTTATTATGGCTTCAATTATAGAGAGGAAATTGACAGCGGCAGGAGATGTATATGACCTTAAACGAAAATTTGTGCACTAATCGAGTAGCGGTATGGATGCCGAGAGAATGAAAACCTAACCGAGGGTCAGATTGAGTGGCGGGCTCAGAAAATTTGCGAGAACAGCGTGGCTGCACCTGGCGTGATACATTACTGATTGCTAGTCATTGGCTTGAAGAAGTCCTCAGTACTGCAAATAACTAAAGTCGCTTTCTGATTATAATGAAAATGACTACAAGAATGACGAGGTTTTTGTAACGCGATATGTCGCTAGAGTGAGGCATAAGCAGCACTGCTAAGTGAGTGCGCAAATTAAAACACGAGGGATTTCTTACGATGAGGAAAGCGTTGTGCATTCCAAGCAAGCGGCAATAACTCAAGTACTCTAGGACGCAGTGATGAGTATATTGTTTTACAAGCTATGAACATATAATCGGCGTGCCTAAATAATTTGTTCCTTAATTACTTATGCCACATTTCATAATCACAGTTCAATCATATATGAACTAGGTTTATGTAGGTGTCATCAAAACCTGCACAACAACACATCCTATTGAGCTCTCAGCCCTCAACTTCGCGACTTATTCCAGTTGACCTTGGTATTGCCTGGTCGAAAGTAAAACGTAATGCAGGACGAGTGGGCGTGCTTGTTTCGCTTCCGCTAGTCGGAAATCGCATATCCTTTTATTTCTTTTAATGTGATGATCAGAAGTGTATCGCTTAATTTAATGACGATATTCTTACAGTGGTCGAATGAAACCAGGTCGAATGCACCAAAAACACATCACGTGAAAGTATGCTTTAGGTGCGCTTGTCTTCGGGACTCTTGCCTGCCCCTTCTGACTGCTAGCAGTAGGGCAAGAAAATAGGAGATTTACGTGATGATGACGGCGAGTCTTAATAGCGAAAGGGCACCTTTCGCCGAAGAGCGCTATGGAACGCCTTTTTTTTTTTGTTTCACGTGGTGGGGTCATAGGCTCGTTTTTCAAATATTCCACCCCATAGAATCCGAGCTCCAGGCCAGAGAAAAGCTTGAACAATGTGTTAAACCCGTAAGTACCCGGCGGGATTGGGGACTGAACCCTGCACAACCGGCATGCAACGTGAGTGCTCTACCCACGAGGCCACCGCTGCGGGGCAATGTTTGTAGATCCCATGTTGAGGATGATAAAATCTAATTAGGCGGTTCTTCATTCGCGTTTCAAAGCGAGGATGTTGAAACTTTTTTTCACAGTTTGAAGCTTTAGTGCTCTTACTCACCGTCTTTTTCTGATTGGCTCGAATTGAACAAAGCGCGCATCATTTTAAAATTTCTGGCTCCTAGTCAAATAACAAGAGTAAAAGCTCCGTGACAGTCCGCTATTAGACACAGCTTTGAGGTGCACGAACATTCTCCTCGCGCCTGGGCATCAAAATAGCTCTAATGCTGCACCATCATGCTCGACTACGCGGGTGGGTAGCGGGACGTTGCGTTTTTCCTATCTACATGCATGATACATGGCCGCCAGCCAGGCCAGATTGTTTTTTATGGCGCATTAACTAGATATTGCAGAAACCAATAACTAGTGTGGTTGTACCGTGTACAACCGTCGGTAATAGGCACTGAACGGCCCTGATAAACGACCGAATTATGTCATGACGTAAATTTATCGCACTGCGAGCGTCCAACAGCAAAGGCCATGTGTCATCACTTTTCACTTTTGCACTCCCGCAGGAAAGACGGGCCACTTTATGTTTCTTGTACGCATGAGGAAGAAAAGTAGGCAGCTGGTCGCAAATTCAGCACTTTAAGAGCTGTATTAATGGCGGAGGCGCTTTACGTTGCCTATGCAATGCCGGGAACATGAATGATCCTTCTACCAGCTATAACTGCGTTCTTTCGTAAGGAGTAATTTCTTTTTGCGGAACAAGCAATACATGCAAAAATCACTATGCCTTATTTACCTGTATTTAACTACCTTCAATATTCTGTACAGAGGAAATTTAGCGTGTTCGTGCTTGGCGCCTTTTTCGAACTACGTGCAAGAATGAAAATGGTGACGAAAAAAAATAGCTCTCTTCTGCATTGCAAAAAATAAAAGCTGCCGGAGGCTAAAAGGAGGCTAATACTGTAGTAGCTGCATTGCGGCATACCGTAATTCAGCATTATTGACGCCGCTTTATTACTCTCATCATTATTCGTCCTAGCTGAATTTACTACTCTGTCGTACATACTACTCTCCGAATCCTTATTGCCTTCTCACGTGCCTGACTAGGTACAAAATTACTGTAATTTTATTCTATACCACCCATCATAGTACATCTTTTCTTTTATCTACGTTCGGAACGTTCCCAGATTACATTAGCGGTTTTCTTATAAGAAAACGAAATTTGCAAGTCATGTCATGGTGCAATTTTTTCTCTCAGTTCCATCCAGAGAGTTTAGGGTTCATGAACTCGTGTTTGCTTTATAATCTATGTTTTCGTATCCATCTCTCAACTTTAGATCTCCTGTTTCGCTCACCTTGTTGGGTCATCCAAAGCATCCTTCGCGCAATTTTTTTAGCTTCCACGTCGTTTATAAGCTGTCATCGATCTGATTCCAACGCATTGAGAGAGTTAGTACCTAGCTAGGGCATTATTCAAAGTGGGCGCGGGCACATAAGTTATTGAATTTTAAAATTTTTCTCCGCATTCAGTAAAGCTAACAAAATTTTCTTGATTTCCATCGATTTCTCTGCGTTACGTTCACATGCCCGTATATAACATACAGAGATTTGAAGAAACAGTTTCCTGTGATAAAGATGTTCAAATCAAAGACTGTTCACCGTCTTTCTCTAGTGCGCTGTAAACAGACAGCACGCTTAACAGGAACGCTCGATTGCGCGTACGGCACTAATATTAAAGCCACTGAATGCTAGCGCTAGGTGCGAGACCATGCTCCACAGTGTGCGTGTGTGGCGGTTGGTAACGGCTGTACCGTGCTTCCACCTTAACACTGTCTCAAACCCAGCGCCCGGCGGTCAGTGGCGCTAATGTCAGTGGAAAACAGACGCTCTAGCGTTCCAGTTAAGCGTGCTGCCGGTGGTACACGTGATGTCTTTAGTCCCCGAGAAAGTCTCATCTGAGGCACCGCAGCTCAGGTCTCCGCTTACTTTTCGTCGTTGCGGGTACTGTCTCTTTAAATTAAATGACAGTCAGGTGTTGCTATAAGCTTTTTCCGTCAGATTGCATACGGAAAAGTTTCTTACGCGCAGTAACAGTCAAGAACTGGCGCTCAGTACGACAGAGCTGGCGCTCAGTAAAGCACTCAGTACGACAGCGGACCACGCAACGTTCTCGGGGCTTTCCGCGCTAGTTCGAACCAAGGAAGAGAAATCCCGTCGCTAAATAATTGAGTCGAATCCCGCATCCGGAGATTCCAGCTGCTGTCTCGTCCTCATCCCTGATTTCCGAAAACTGCGGTAACAGATGCCAAGCGGATTTTCCCCGTGGGTTGGCCGGTACCGTACTCTTCGTCGCGGTAACACGAGACTACGTTCAGGAGGAGCCGCAAATACAGCCTTTGTGAAATGTAAAGAGGCCAAGGGATTTGCTCACTAGCCGTGCAGTGCAACCTTTGTGACGCGGGAAGCCTAGCTTTAGGACGGGTGAAGGTGAGTGTTTATGCCACCTCCAATGAATTTGAAACGATGACGATGCATAGCCAGCCACACGGCATGAATCAGAAGCAAACCTCTTCGGCTTCGTAGCTTTGACAACGGCACAAATTGGCAGTAGCAGCAGTGCGGCCTCCCGCAAGCTTCCTTCACAGCCGCTCTTGGTACGCAGCTTTCATGAAAAAGGGGGCTCGACGGCTTGTCATGACATCTACAGGGCAAATAAGATCCCACCTTTTCCTTTTATTAAGTAACTATTATAGTGCAACATTTACGCTGCCCTAACCTACTGTCACTATTCAAACAACTGCCATCCGTGAACACTGAATCAGGACACCGGGGCCGAAGTTAAAACCGAACAGCTAGCGTACATAATTACTAATTGCACTAACTATGCAAATCGACCATCATTGTTTTTCCTCTACAGTCATCGATGCCTTAACACCAGCTTCCCTTTTCTTATTCTTTAGTGGCTTACGACGCTATAAAAAGACTTAAACACCACTCTCAAGAGAAGGCGGAAACAAAAATTGATAGGACGGTTACCACTGCGTAACATGATATTCAGCGACAGCTGTTAAGGTATTTACATCCTGCGACGTGTTGAGGTAGGGAGTATGAGTCGGCTTCTTATCTGCAGAGCTCTGGAATGCTCGCTTTAGTTTTACGCGCATACTCGTTTTTCGACTAGCTCTCCTCTCCAGTTCGTCGCTTTGGGCATGCGTCGCAACTAGTGACCCTCTCCACGGGTGGCGCCTTTCGCAGTAGCTGCCGCAGATCGACAGTGCTACAATCCTACGCACTCACCATACTCTCCGTCCTCCTTCCACGACAATCACCCTCCGAATGGTTCCCGTGGTAACCACCCGCCGGTTGGGTATTCCTACGCTTTCGCCATACCAACCTCCTTACACGATAACACTCCTCCACCACCTTCCAGGGTAACTGCCTTCTGGGGAGCTCCCATGCCAACTAACCTCCGCTTTCACCTTATTTTCTCGCCATACCTTGCTCCTTCCACACTAAGCACCCTCCGGTTAAGCTCTCCAGTGCTCGCACCATACCCTCCTTCTTCCATGGCAACTGACCTCCGGAGTTGGAGGCTTTTCCGCTGTCGCAGCAGACTCCTCCTTCAACGGTTATCTTCCTCCGGATGGTTTCGACGCTAACCACCCGCCGGTTAGGCGTTCCTCCGCTCACGTCACACCCTCCTCTTTGGACAGTGTACCACACTCCGAGTGGTTTCCATGGCAACGCACTCGTCGGTTACGCCGACGACTACGGCATACTAATGCAACGCGAAACCTAGGAACGGACGCGTAAGGGCTGTCGCTGTAAAAGACAAACTATTTTTACATGCAGCAAAGCGTTCTACCTTCCGATCAAGTAAAATCTTAAATTAGCAGTAACCAATATGATATTTTACAAGATATGAACAATGAATATATCTTTAAGCAGTTTACTTCATTAATTTTGTTTCGTACAGTTCATAGTGGCACACCGATCACATGGCCACAAGGTGAAAGTCATAGGCACGTGGCCCTATACCACGCCCGGGCCTCAGCTTCGCCACCTGTTTCAATTTCCCTTGCTGCTGATTGTTACAGGCGTCAAACGAACGCAGGACAAGTGAGCGTGGGCATTTTCAGTCCTCTAGGCGCTGATGACACATTAGCTAAATTTTTCCTGGCCATTTGGTGATCAATGAGTGTCTATTTCAGAAGGATGAAACCTGTTCGCTTTCGTCTCAAATCATTTTCCTCGAAAGTAGGCGCCGGGTGCACTTGTCTGTGAGACCCTTCCGGCTCTTCTCAGAGTCAGTGCCAGCTGCCGGCCGGGCAAAGAAATACTCGATTTTCATGAATCCATTGTTCCTCGACATGAAATATAGATAGGTGGTCTTCCGGTAGCCATCTAAAGTCCAACTTTACTCCTAGAGAGAAGTTTTACAGCTTTTGCGCTGTCTATTTTCAGAATGGTTCCTGTTCAGCGGAACCGACATTTTTTTTTTGCTTTAGTTGCGTAATTTACAACAAAACTTTCTAACCCTAATAAAGACCTCATACGAAAAGCTATTTACGCCGCTCATTCCGAGAAACTTTGGCAGAATAAAAGCGCCGCGAAGATCCGGCATTAGCCACTGCTTTGAGATAAGCGAACATTCGGCTTGCACCTGGGCATTCGCGCCGCGCCATCGAAATCCTCAAGCGCCAATGCATTACCGTCACGCTCGACTGCGCGGGTGGGAAGCCGGACATTGGCGCTCTTCCCAATCTACCTACATCGCACACGGCCGCCATCTACGGCCGGAATGTTATTTATGACGCATTAACCGGAAATGGCTGAGAAAGTTATCGAGCGTGGTTGTACCGTGTACGAGCGTTCAATATAGGGAGAGAGCGGCCTTGAAAAACTGCCATAGTATGTCAGAACGTCAAATTATCCCGCTGATAGCGTCGAACAGCAAATGTCCTCGCTATTTGCTTGAGCCACTCCCACTGGGCCGACGCATCACTTTATTTATGTGTGCAGAGGCAAGAAATGAAGACAGCTAGTCGCATAGCTAATTGTACTAGCTGTAATAATAGGCACTAGTATTTTAGGTTGTTGAAACAACGCAGGGAACATTTATGGTGCGTCGACTAGCTATAACAGGATGCAGTCGTTAAGAGCAACTTATTTTACCAGAACAAGCACCGCGTACGATATTTACTTATTTATTGCAATATGCTCAGGAGCCTCGGGCATTAAAGAGGGGAGCGGCTTACAATACTACAGCTGGAACACGCAAAAAAAAAAAACAGCGTTGACTGCATATAAATCTGTCAATGACGCTCACGGGAAAAGAACAAAAAATGGTTATTCCGGAACAATGAAACAAGTAAACAACAAATAGGATCGAGTACAAAAAGAACCATATTGGCATAAAAGGTGCAACGACAATTTTTGCAGGCAAGAAAAAGAAGACAAGAGAAATTGCGTGCTTTCAAAAACGGTTACGACTCCCACTGATCTATGAATGTAAAGAAGCGAATGACCAATTTCTCATATATAGGCAGTAACCCAATATCGCTATCCGAACAAGTTCCATCTGCGAACATTGGATCCGAACACTGGAATTTAATAGCTAGCGCACATAATTCGCAAGTGGCAAAACTAGGCAAAATTGCCATCAACGTTTTCGTAACATATTCCTGCTTTTGAAATTCTAGAATGTTCATGCAGTTGAAGCGTTTTTTGCCACACTGCAAATTGGAAGAGTTGCGTAAGGGTGGTAACGGTCAGCAACTAGATGTGAATAAAGGACTCAAAATGGTAAAGAATAGAATGGGCTAATAAAAAGAACTAAAAACGACATTCCCCGGCTCACACCGTCAGAAGCATGAGGGGCTAACCAGAACGACAGCACACCACGCAACGCACCCGAAGTTTTGCGCAATCCTACAAAGAGGGAAAAAATTCCACCCGCTGAATAATTTAGTCGATTCCCGCATTCTGAGATTTCAGTTGCTGTCTCGTCCTGAGCTCATAGATGCGCCATGAGATGCAACGGGCGTTAAACCATTCTCCCGGAGGGTTGTCCTAAACCGGTCATGACATCACTCCAACACTAGTCTTTAGGGAGCAGATGCCGTAGGTACATACAGCCTTTGCCAAAAGCAAAGCGCCCAAAGGATTTGCTTCGAGCCCGTGCAGCTAAGCTCTTGTAATCCCCGTGGAAGACCTAATTTTAGCAGGGGGGAGGATAAAAGTTTTTTTTTAGGTGGAAGATATTTCGGAGTCTTGGAAATCATAACCAGCCACGGAGCATGGCCCTGAAGGAAACCCCAGCGGTTCTATATTTTGGACAAAGGCTGCAA
Organism: Amblyomma americanum; assembly: GCF_052857255.1. Taxonomy (NCBI): domain Eukaryota; kingdom Metazoa; phylum Arthropoda; class Arachnida; order Ixodida; family Ixodidae; genus Amblyomma; species Amblyomma americanum. The sequence goes on from NC_135500.1 coordinate 186,106,495, forward strand.
GTGTCAAAAGCAGCAGCGTCGCCTCCCACCGCCTTTCTTCACGGCAGCTGTGGGCAGCTTAGATACAAAGGGGCTCGGTGGCTATTACATCACACCTAAGCTGAGCACATCCATTGTACTCGCTTCAAAGCGACAATGACGGCATAAGCAACACTTACGTCTTCCCTTGGCCGGTTAGTTTGCATGCTCAAAAAGATGTCGCGAGTGAGGAGAGGAGAAAGCGCTTTATTCAGCAACTCTGGGTTTGTCAGCGAAGAGATGTTTCTAATGCGAACGGGATTTTATAAGCCATGAGAAGAAACTGTTCACTTTTTTATTCTATTTTGAAAATCCGGAATGTTTTTGTATGAATTAAAATGAAAATATACGGAGAGAAAAAGAATAAAGGCTGCAAGTTATGCGTTCCCTAAGGAGAGGTAAGAGCGGTAGGTAAAATATAGTAATAAATCTGTTTTGTAGCGATAGCTTCTTTACGGTACCATTTCGAGCATTCAGCGTGGCAGCGCCGGCACGTTGTCACGTCGTTGGTCACGTGGTGCGGATCAGCTGCCGGCGGTGCGGCGCCGTCGTTGATCACGTGGTTCGTCACGTGGTTGGTCATGTGACCAAATTCCACTCGGTCAGCTGTAGCTATCGCGTCACTCCAGGTCTAACCAGAGCTAAACCATCGCCATTTTTTTGACAGGAAAGTATTAACGTTAGTAGAAGGCAGTGACCTGACTTGAGGACCAAAATCAGGTTATAAAAATTTTAAACTGTGTATTGAGAAAGCGAAGTAACCTAGACAACAGCAATATCGGTACGATAGGTTGCCCTACAGCTCTAAATTAAACCCAGCTACATCGCTGCTATGCGCCAAGTGTTATAAACTATGGCAACCAAATGCTTTGCTTGCCTAATATGGGAGGTGGAAACATCGTAGAGTAAGTGCTTGCCGCGAAGCAATGTGTCTTGGTCGATCGCTGAAAACAAGGGGGCAGATCGGCACAAATTCTCAGCTTTGGCTTAGCACTGCGAACACAAAATAAAATCAAATAAAACATAATCAGCCTGCAAGACTTCTTCAAACTTTTTCAATACACGTATTTATTGTTTTCGTTTCTGACTGATGCAGTTACTTTTGCTTCTAGATAAATGTGAACGAAAAACAAGTAAGAATTTAGGATTCTACCGGATAAACAACAGCTCAAATAAAGAAACTAATGCATAAATTTATATTTGTTTAGTTTTACAGAAAGGCACGCGACTGCCATGGAGACATCTGCGGGTAACTGGCTAACACGGCATAGAAAATATCCGGAGCAGTTGTTGAACGATCGAACATGTGGACTTTCTAAGAACTACAGGTGCGCTAGAGCCCGGATTTCTGCTCTAAACGCAGCAGGCAAGACTTCACATGTTTCGTGAAAGGTACCCCACCTGCACTCGACTGCAAAGCAATACTATCTAGAGCAAAGCTCAAGTAGAGTTCATTGTCTGGCAGGTGGTAACGCCTGCCGCAACGCTGGCATTTTGTGAAGTATTTTTGGTGCGAACTGTACAAAGGTTGTTTACTAAACATAAGACGTGTCTGAAAAACCCAGAATATTATATTTGGGCTGCTGCATATATGAGCTGCTCCTAGCTATATGAGCAGCTGCTACACATTTTCAGGCTTTTGTGATGAAGTTATAGCAGTCTGCTTTTATTTCTAGCGTCAGTACTTCGCTTGCAAAAAAATATAAATATTGGGAAAATCAAGTGGGCTAACAAAATTTGGAAGAAATATTAGTCTGCGCGAACACTATGATTTCAAAGCCCAATAATCTCGCCTTAGGACATGAGGTCATCGTAGATTCGCATCTTTTTTTCTTTGTATGCTTCATATCGATGGTATTGCTTTTTCATTTGAATTTTGTAAATTTATTCTAAAGCTTGGCATTCATCAGTGACCGTTCGCAAAAATTACCGTTATTGAGGGTACTAACCTATGCTTTCAGGTCCCGGTCTAAGGAAACATTTTTTAACGAAATACCAGATACACCGAAGGAAAAATCATTTCCCTTTGAATTCCTCAGTTGAAGTCTAAGTATTTGATATCAGGTTTCTAGGAATAAAATTTTCTTACAACGGGATATAATGGACCTCCAATAAAGTATGACTAGAGTTTCGCGCTGCCAAGGCCTACTGGTAACGGTTCCCAGCACTTCGGTAGCGACTTCATGTGGCATAGTGAAATCACTGCCTATAACCTGATCTTTCTAGCACGAGGCAAAACACGCATAAAGCGTACCTCTCCCCAAGCGGGGCCTCCATGGACCGTCTGTCTGGAGAGCTCTCCAGCTTTGGGAACAGGTTCGTCGCTCCTGCTCTTTTCGTCAGCCAAATTTGGGTACGTGGCCTGTTCAACTTACCCGCCGCGGTGGCTCAGTGGTTAGGGCGCTCGGCTACTGATCCGGAGTACCCGGGTTCGAACCCGACCTCGACGGCCGCGTTTCTATGGAGGCGAAACGCAAAGGCGACGTGTATTGCGCGATGTCAGTGCACGTTGAAGATCCCCAGGTGGTCGAAATTATTCCGGAGCCCTCCACTACGGCATCTCAATCTTCATTTCTTCTTTCACTCCCTCCATTATTCCTTTCCTTACGGCGCGGTTCAGGTGTCCGCCGAGATGTGAGACAGATACTGCGCCATTTCCTTTCCCCAAACACCAATTTCAATTTCATTTCTGCTGAACGGTGCCACGCTGCCTGGTGGCAGCAGCCTGCTGCGTTATGCTGTGCATTGAGAGAGTCGCGAAGGTCATTGGAGTGCCTGCCTTTTCCAACCTTCCACTTACATGGAACAATGGGAGGGTATGCTGACCAGCACACACCTGGAGACTCAAAAGTGTCTGATAAACAGAGTGACAGGTGCAGCCATACTCAGTGGAGTCTTATACTAGGGCTCCAACCCTGTAACAAGATGTAGTGTCAACCGAAGAAGGAAGACGCCATCTGAAGCCATCAAAAACGAATTTGAGAGCTCAGTAAATGTTCTTTCCTCCTCCTCCAACCTTCCACCGCCACACAGACTATTGTGAGCGCGCTGTGCTTCTCTGGTCCCGTCTACATTTTGGTTCCGTATTTGCGTCAAGGGTATAAAGGTACCATTCATTTCACATGTCTCAGCGACGAAAAACCAAAGCCCAGAACAATTTCCGTTCACCGCAAGGGGACCGCAGTAAATCCTTCGGTCTGACTTACGCGCTCTACACAAGTCATGCCTGTCGTGCGGTGAAGTGTTAAGGCCCGCGCGGTGTGAGCTGTGGCGAAATCAATAAAAACGCGTTTTCTTGATGATGTCGTTGTTTTGCACCCATTTTTACAGAGGCCGGCACCTGATTCAGCACCTAGAAAGCGAAGGTAAATATCATGAATAGGTCACACCCTGTGTAAGGCGAGAAACTTGCTCCAAGACCCCCTTTTTAGCTTCTGAAGCCCCGTGCGGGCAGTGGAAGATATGGGTGCGCGTTGCCTATAGCTGACACATCGATTCGTGCACGTATATCGGCTGCGTGGAGGGCACCCGAGACGCGTGTTCAAGGCGCCTGCGACGCACATCGGCGACGCACTAAACACCGGCTAGGTTCTACTGGGTACACACGCTGACAAGTAAGCCCCCGTGCATGAGACATCAAGGTCGCGTGTCTTTATAACGAAGCAACGGTTATAAAAAAAAAATCGCGCAGCTTCTTCACGTTATAATATGATTCTACTTTATATTCATAAACAGATCCAAACATTTCTTCCCCGATAAGCCGAGCATCAGGCATGGGGAAGGCTTGTGCCCATATTCTCTCACCGATCAGTGCACATCGGCTCTAAGGATCAAACTCCACAAACTCCCGCAGGCCTAATTTGCTCAGGTTCTTCTTGGGAGCTGAATTAGAACCGTCCGCACACCTTTGCTGTTCTAAGGCCCGCCACGGTGGCCTGTGGCTCCGTCTTCTTTTCGAAGTTCCTCTGTGAATTGGCAGATAACCGTATAAAGTTGGTGCCACGATTCGTCAGTAATTTTTTTTTTCCAGCGATACCATTCATACACTATAGCGCAAACAAAAATTGTCAGGAAGTTGATAATCAAATCCAGCAGTCTGCCCTAAAGCTTGTTCTCACACATGCGTTGCCGTGAACACCGGAGGTACGAATGGCTTTGACACGGGGTAGCAAAAAGAAATAAAACCTAATAAGCGCGAGCACCATGTACAACAGCACGCCGGGGCTGCTGATTACAACAGGAGCCGTTACGAATATGGCGCTTAATATATTCGCTCCTACAGACAGCCAATAAAACTCTGACAACCGTCATGAGGGAATCCATGAATAGAAAGCGACTGTCACTTTTCTCTCTCTCTCTTTCTAGTTACGGGTTTTTGAACGCTAGCGATATAGGGCACGCTTCAGACGACTGCATTAGTCGGTCCACCTCATTACTCTTACCACATATTACGTAGGTGTGAATTGCTTTTCGCGAATCTCCAAATGTTTCCACTGCACAAACAAAGGCAGGTTTTTGGCACGCGCGCTTTCCTGCTTCACGCGCGGACGCAGGCAGGCCGCAGGCAATATCCGTCGCCACACGGATGCGCCTATTTTAGCCGCCGGGCATGGCTCGTTGATGAATGCGCATAAATTTGTACCCGCTCTATTTTCCTGCCAAGCAGCTGCCGCGAGCGACTGCATCTCATTCAGCCAATATTTCCCACGGACACCGTCGGGCGAGCACCAGTGCTTTTTTTGGTACCTGAAATCAGAAATGCGATGCTGCTGCTATTTAGTGGGTATACCGACGGCTCGGGAATTAAACGAACCCCATCCTGCTCTCCATTGTCACTCGAGTAGAGGTGAGCCGATGCAAGTTGAGGGCTTAGATTCCACTCTTGAACTGGGCATAGGCAGAGAACAGCTTTGCGGGAGGACATTTAATACCACGGAAGTTTTATCAGACGCGTCTTAGCTAGAAACAGTCTCACCAACAGACTCGCACCAAAAAATTTAAGTGTGGTAGTGACTAGGCAGTCACATCGTTGTTTTTAAGAGCCCCAGAAACTGGCGTGGGGTGGAAACGCGTCACCCTTCCGAAGCTCTTTGCATGGAATTCAGATACAGGTATTAGAGCTTGCACTCGCACCTTTCTAAACCCGTGAGAACTAGTATTTTTAAAAAATCACAACGTTTTCGAGCGAGATAGATAAAATAGAACAAATTAGGTATAAAAGTCAACTGAAATTGTCAGTAGTTCACTAACAGACATAATGTGCAGCTATTAGGGCAATATTTACAACTTATATGCTTGGTGCGTAAATCATGAAGCTCAGTGAGCGGTAGGATAAAAGTATTCAATTGTTTCTAAATATCTGCCCTGCCGTAACCACAAAGCGTATCTTGGCAACTGGATTCGCACACGCGCACACATGCTCGTTCTGTGTTACCTCTTCAGCCTCTGGCTAGAAAAGCTTGGTCGAACTGGTTAATTATTGATGTTTCATTCATCATTTCTATACTCTGTGACATTGAGTCAATGAAGCAGAAAGCTCTTCTGGCCGGTCAGTTGTCTGCTCAGATATCTCAACGTAAGGGGCCTTTTCACGCTTTTCTTAACCCCTTCCTTCATGACACCGTCTAGGGGTGGAATTCTGCGGCTGTCGCCTTTTTAGGCATGCCCGTTTCCCTCCCCGCCAATTGGCTCTAGTCCCAAAATCTGCGCGCAGACCGAAGCAGACGTTTCTAAAAAAGCTACACCCGCAGAATAGCACCTCAGATGTCCCGCCACTATACGACTGCTCCAACGCCTTACCTGTTATAACTTATAAAACTGTTTTAACTGTCGTAACTTCATAAGTCTTGTAACTTTAAAACTCTTATAACTTATCACTTCTTATAACTTTAGACATCTTCGGCAGAGCGACGACATTCGTGCGTTGAGCTATGCTATCAATCAAGCCTGAAGCTTCCCCAATAAAGAATGGTGATACTACTACCTCTGAGTTGACAGGATTTAGCGCAAGACGTAGCAGTAGTAGCTGTCGCTTTAAAAGTGTTGCGTACGTCTGGGCCTGGTAGGTCTTTGCTGCGTAATTCCATCCTTACGTGTGGCAGGTTAGGTCTCGGCTTATGTTTTTCAGAGACATTTCCAACCCGAGAGTTTATATGTTCTTGCAGACCACTTGAGTTAATGCTTTCCACACACTCAGTATGCCCTGTAACTTTCACGACCATCTTTGTTCATCGGCCTTTAGGCAAAGGGAGTATTCTGCTGCACACTTTCATGCAGTCTGCTTTTTAACTGCATTTTTACTCTCGGTGTCATGAAAAAATTCGTGAAAAGATTATGTTAGTGCTCCGCTCATCTCCTGTTCGATTTGCTTTATCATGCGGGGCATGAGGCATCTTGGACAAAAGAGCGCAAAAAGACGACGGACGTAGAACGAAGAGGTAACACAAGCCCTGACTCGCAGCTCAGCGCGAATTCACAAAATGCAGAATAAGTACATGCTCTGAAGCAATGGTAAAACAAAATATGGGAACTCCTTTTCATACAGGACAACTGATGGGTAACTAACACATGTCTGCTTGTTATTACAGATATGATAGGCCTCTGACACCTCCCTAGTTAATTGATTAGCATGATGCACTTGCGCAGGTGAGCAAAATGTCACTTTCCTTATGGACGACAACTTTCTTCTACAAGTGGCTTACAGAGACAATGCCCGTGGGGACCTAACGTCAGAAGATAATTTTTGTGTCGTTCGTGAATTGCCGTCTCTGCGATTTTCCAAAAAAAACTAAGGATCAATTCTTCAATCGTAAAGACAAAATTCTGTCCTTGGATGTCTTGGAGTCCACCTCGAAGAGGCGAATTAAATTGTAATCTCACACAACAGGCACGGTACCCTACTGCATTTTAAAATGTTGATGAACCACTCGATATATTCTTTCTGATAGGACTGCACAACTCATGTAAAACTCGTATTGTGAACCAGCATTATGAATCAGTTTCTGCAACAAAATCTCATTTCAGGCGTATAATTTTTCATCTGAGGGGAAGGGTATATGATCATGACAGACTTCAAACTGGAGTGGCACTTCCTATTGGTAACGCGATCAGCCTTGCTTCCCTTCTACTGTTCTGATGCTATGGCACTTGTTGAAATGACTTCTTTGCCACTTCTTAAAGACCTTGTAAACGGTTTATGTACATTGAAGGATATTTTCCTGTAACAAATAAAAAGTTGACCAATAAAGAAAAATAAATGCTGTGTTGAAAAAAGAAGGGGAGGGTGCGCCGTTTTGTAACGCATAACATTTTCGAGTGTCGAGGGAAGATTCTAGGTTCAAATCTTGGCAGGTGCGTTTTTTTTTGTTTGTCAGATGCTACTGCTATCGTAAACACTTTTTTTAACGCGTGAGACTTCGTGAAAGGTGGGAATATTCGATTTAACTTTGGCTGTCCTGTTTTTCAAAATAAAAATGCCTGTGAGTCCCTTTTCAAACTTTCCGGAGAGCAGCTGTATTTTAGTTATTTTTAAACACATCGTCTGGTTTGCAAAAGCAGTTGCGTTGAATCTGTAATATATTTTATTACAAAATAAAAAAAGCTGTTATTATCCTGAACCTCGTTTTCCCCGGCGTGATTGCTGTGAGAACTGCAACAGCGGTAAGTCCGTCCAGCCTGCACGCTGCCACTGACGGCGGCATTCCCGAGGCATTAATTAAAAGCAGCTTCGCTGCGGCTAATTACAGGGCAGAGTGAGTCTGCTCTGGGCACTTGCGAAAACATCAAGGGCATCACTGAAGGTCAGAGCTTTTAGTTACGTCGGCGTTTCCTGTTTAGTACGCTCGTTCATCTCGAGAACCTCTTGTTCGTGGTCTTGCTCCGAGCTGTTGTATGTATAAATACTGTTTCAGGGATGCGATATGCTTGGGCGGCTTCCGCTGGCTGCCCCGGCTCTTGCAGTGGGCCGCTCAAGAATCATCCTACGCAACTGCGGGCTGTGACTGACCGTTGTTCCCGTGTCCCGTAAAGGCCCATCTGCCGCCTCGTTGACTGTCGTTATTAGTAAATATCGCGTTCGGGGCTGTTGCGTAGTGCTTTTCCGCGCATGCCCGGCTTGAACTGCTGCGGCCATTGTTGGTAACTAACGAGAGCGCACTTGGATTATGGAGGCCTTCTATGAAGGTGCCAATGTGCTTTATCTTGCTTTTTTTTTCGCCTCACCCAACGACAGATTTCTGGTGTCTTCTTTAGGATAGGTGTTTAACGCGACTTTTTTTTTTCTTAATAAGAAAAGACCCTGAAACTTCATAAAGTGACGCCAACCTTAAGTCCTTTCTACCTCACGCTCTTACGCCTTCCCATCGATCAACCACTGTCACGTGGAACAAACGGATCAGTGCTCGCTCTTCGTTTTTAAGGCGAATGCATTTAGGTTGGCATCTTGCAAACACCCTCACTACTGTTCCCACTTCTGGGATGGCTGCTCCTGCCCCTCTATATTTTGATTTCAGAGCGTTTATTCTTTATTTAAACACGAGAGTCCCGCGGCTTGTGTCTCTCTTACTACGACACCTGCCGCTTGTTGTAGCGTATCTTCTATCATGCTGATAATCCCCTTGGCGATGCAAACGAAAGAATACCTCTTATTGCAAAGCATGTAACTCTGCCATTTCTTATGATTCCGGAGTAGATAACAAACACTGTACTTAATACAAAATGTTCATTTTCAATGTTCTGTACTTTTTATGTTTGCTGTTTTTTTTGTTTTTAATTTGGTTTCTCTGACCTCTAAATTACTTATGCGATATTGTGTTTGAGCGCGTGTATGATTTTGCGTCATCGTAAGTTTTGTTCTGTTTTTATATAAGTGCCTGTTGTGTGCTACCCATGCCAAGACAGGGGCGGGAACCTTCTCAATCTACTAGGATAGCAGCTTTTTGTTCATCTTCCAGTATTTTTTTTCCTGGTTTATTTTGAAAAAAATTTTGAATGAAAGGATTTGATTTGATATAATTTGATTTCATTTGATTTGATATCGTGCACGTAGAAAGAGTGTTACAGGTATTTGATTTTTGCGAGTTTGTGTGACATTTTGATGAACTTGATTGTTGAATAGGAAAGGGGAGCGGACCTATCCTTGCGGCGTTCCTGTGTCTTCTAAACGGGTCGGATTTGGTCCTGCTATTTTGAAATTTAGCCGCTATATCGGAGAGAAAGTCGTTGATGTAGTTGTGTGTTCTTTCGTCTACAGTGAAAGGTGAAAAAAGTTCTATCAAATGCTTACCAAATGATTTCGTTACATCTGGGCGTAGGACTGTTCTTGTGCTTTTTTTCTTTCTCCTGAAATATGACTTCGTTTGCTAGTCTGAGCATCGTATCTTCCGTTGATCAATGTGGTATTAAGCCGACCATAGAGTTTTGATATCAACCCCCTTTGTGCATGTGGGACTGAAGTATGTCTAGTATGACGTGCTACATCAGGTTTCCTATGCAAGAAGCAAGAGAAATAGGTCTGAGTCTTTCGACCGCGAGATTTTTGCCGGTTTTGGTGTGAACTTACCGATGGCGTCTTTCCAATACACTGGTAGTTACTCCTCTCTCCAACAATCGTTCGCTAAGTCCGACAGGGCTGCAATAGGAGCGTTGTCTAGGAGTCTGAGTGTCTTGCTGCTAATGCCCTCCTCTCGCGAGCCGGATGTCATGCGATTCTTACGGAGGGCCGCTCTTATTCCCACCATCCTTAAGTGCGCGTCCTGGATGTGGTTATGTTTTACTTTAAACTCGGGTAGGGACTTGGTCACTCGTGTTGTGCTGAAGTATTTCTGTTGCAGCATGTATGTGATATCTTCATTCGTGCCCGGATCTGTGTATAAAATTTTCGGTGATTTCCTTTCGAGTCGTAGCTTTATTGGATTGCGGATCGAGGAGACACCGCAGAAGATTCCATCTACTTCTCGTACCCAGACTGGCACTTATATGTTCGCAGATTTCGTTCCACTGCTGTCTCGCGAGTTCTGCGGAGTGGCGTAGAATTTCTTTCGTGAGTTTGACTATCCTGTTTCTAAGCTTTTCGATATATTTTTGCTTAAGCCATCTTTTTCTTGGCTTTGCCTTGCCTCCCTCAACCGCGTGAGTAAGTGACTCGGCTTAAAATGTGGCCGCCACCATTCTGCATTCAAGAGGCATCCTAGTGGTCAGCGCCCACACTTTGTCGCCAGTGAGCCATCGATCCACATAATCAACTAGTAACGGCATTTCCCTGTGTTCTCATAAGGCAGCGCCAAATGAGTTTTCAGTACACTCTACTCTAACAGTTCATTAGATGAACGGCGTCATTTCCTGGCGTTTTAATGCTTCCATTAGGAATCAGGGTACTTACGATTTCCAAACAGGCCATTATTTTCTTATCTTCGAGAAATAATGGGAGTAGATTGCTTGGTTGCTGTCTTGATTGCTAATATTCCTTTATTCCGAGGGATGGTAACCTCATCTAGGAGAGGACACAACTGTCATTCGGGTATCTGCTGGGGACCAAGTAATAAAGATAAAGTGTGCATAGTGGCGGTCAACTCCCTCTTCGGGCGCTTGCAAGAAACTATAAAGTTTTATTTATTTCAGAATACGGAATAGGGCCATCGCTCAGGAAATGGCTACTGGCATGGCCATAATGTTAATCGCCTAATTAAATCAAAATGCTTTCGACTAATCCAGGAATATATGAAATCGATATGTACTACGTCTTATTTTAAAAACCATTTAGAGTACACTTATTCTCCCCCTTTGCAGTGGTTTCCTCAAACGCACTTTTAACTTCGCCGTTAAACCGAAGCTAGCAGATTATTCTGCTTCTTTTACACGAGTGCTGAAGATTCTTGTTTTGCAGAAAATCAGGCACCGTCTGTTGTGTTTCTTGTGTTTCTTGTGTGTTGTTTGTTGTGTTGTGTTGATTTTTGGCTAATGCTGATTTCTTTTCTCAGAAACACAACAGACGGCGCCTGATTTTCTGCAAAACAAGACCCTTCAGCTATCGCGTAAAAGAAGCAGAATAATCGGCTGGCTTCGCTTTAACGGCGAAGTTAAAAGTGCGTATGAGAAAACCTCTGCAAAGGGGGAGAATAAGTGTACTCTAAATTGTTCCTCCTACCCACTAAGGCAAGGACAGTGTTTCAACTTCTACATTCACAACTATTTTGTGAAACACCACACAGCATTCACATAAAGCTCCGCTTTAACCAAGCCTCACGAACGTACCTGCTTGGCTTGGGCACAAGTCTGATACTGCCTGCGGGATGATCCTCCTAAGCTGGCTGCCCTACCTAGATGCATGTGTATGCCTCGCTGAATTTTGAACTTTGTGATGGTGGCGCAGTGCGGGGGTATAACGGACTCACATTATGCAGCCCGGTGATTTTAGGCATGAGTATGTTTGTGTTTCTCCTTTTTAGGCACCTTCCCAAGCAATAAACAAGAAGTTCCTGCGTGGCGTAGCATTTTCTTCTTTATTGCCCTAATCCATAAAACAAAATAAACACTGGTCGAATCGCAAGCGTTATCCGGTTTTCAAGCAGCTGGTCTCACTGTAATTCGTGGCCTGTCTGACACGCCACCCAAAGGTATGGCGTTCCATTACCGACTAATGACCCCACTTTTCTTTTCAGCGCAATTCATTTGTTTTATTTACCTATTCGTTCCAATGACGTTTCAGTCATGTTACAACCTACTAATTACGAGTTTTCTGATTCTTAATCACTTTTCACATCACCGCTCCATGAGTGACGTTGCCGCCATTTTGGCCAATGCAGATTTTTTTCCTCGGAAACACTACAGACGGCGCCTGTTTTTCTGCAAAACAAGAGCCTTCAGCTGTTGCGTAAAAGAAGCAGAATAATCTGCTGGCTTCACTTTAACGGCGAAGTTAAAAGTGCGTATGAGGAAACCTCTGCAAAGCGGCATTTGCGCAATCAGCATGACTGTAAAGCGAGTGGTTATGACTACTACTGCGAAAACTTGGTAATGGTGTCATCAGTATAGTATACTGATTAGCGAGAAAGGACGAATTATTCTCGTTCATTTCATGGTGGATGTTACCGTTTGCATTACTGTAATTCATGTCCGCGTTTTGTCACTTTCACTCTTGTCGTGGCGCAGACAACGGTGCTTGCGCTTGCTGGAAAGCTCTCTGATCCCATTTTTATTGCTCCGGAAGGAAAGTTGTAAAAGGCATTTCTTTATCTATATTTTGTCTTCAATATCATTGCTTACAGGTAGTCGGAGTATGGATTGTTAAAGCATTGGCCTGCCTTGCTCATGTTTGGCCTCACTCGAAAAATTACCAACCGCTGCAGCGGACATGACGGTTTTATTAATCCCCATAGTAACTGTACGCCTATTATGGCTCAGAGGCTCTGGCGTCATGTTAGAGAATCTTCGCTTTCAGTTCCAACTTTCCTTCCATCTCTGCAGGCAAAACAGACTAATTATGAGGAGCAGCGGAGTATTTTTCAAGAAGTGAATAAGTTGTTGATGAATTCCCTTTGTTTAAAAAATTTCCTGGAGTAAGAACTTTTAGTGCAGGTTTTTCTTAGTCTCCCGACGTTCTATTCAAAACATAGTAGGCTTTTGGCGTCGTTTTTCAAAGAAGGTGGCTGTTTACTGCTTCCCATTTTGTGACTACAATTGGGCAGGTCTCTGGAGGTAAGCCTGAGTCTATGAAATCACCAACAATACTAGTCCCTTTGTAGTCGCTTTATGCAGACTGAATTATAAAATGCCGGCCTTGGCTACGAGCTATGCAAGGCATTTCATGAACAGGGTCTTTGCTCGCAGCCGATAGGTCAACATTCTATTCGCGCAAGAGTGTTGTGTGCGTGACGTCATCTCTACGTCATGCAAAGAACCTCTATCGACCCCACCGTCCGGAGCAATACGATCGCGCAGTTGCGCATTGGGTTGCTGAAAGCCCTGCCGTCTGCACCTTTAAAATATTGTGAGCTCTGTAAGTCGCAGACAGAGGAAAGGAGACTGCCGGCATGCTCTGTGTGTGGATATCGTCATGCATCATCGGTGTTCCCGACTCCGCTGTCTAAACCCAAGTCACGCTCGGACACATTATGTCCAGACCCTCACCATAAAATGCTTAAACACGAAGAAGGAACACGAACGGCACGAGAAACAGCAAAAAATAGAGGCTATTGCGAACGCAGAATGCCGAGTAGCAGTACACAAAGACGCGGAAGTACAACACAAAGGAGGCAGACAACGGGACTTGTACCACCGGTCCCATCAGCCGAACGGGCGAAAGGGAGCTGCGGCGGCGGCGAGTGTTGGCGTCAGTTAGGCGCTGATTTATCGCTACACAGGAGATGAAGACGTAAATGCCTCCGGGAGCGCACTGCGATCGCGGTATTTTGAGCACGTCGCGCAGGACGCCAACGCGCTGGGTTGCGGAGGCCATCGTTGAATGGCCGTCCCCTATGTGCTGTTGTCCGCTTCGTCTTGGCCGCTTTTCTCCTGTACTCAATGGTTTTGTTAGGCTGCTGAGGCTTTCCTAAGGTGTGCGGCATCAGACTGCCTATACGCCTCCCCGCCCGTAGAAACAACGTCAGCCGGCCTGGCTCGATGTTAGAGGAGATCTTAGTTCATATATACCCGCTCTCAGGTGCTACGCTAACGTAGGAGCGGATGCGGCAGTGGGTGTGTGTCGTCAAGTTGGAGCTGACTGCACAGCACACGTGCTCGGGAAATTTGAATCAGGCTTATTTTGCATTGTTCTTTACAGTATATTTACCGTTTTGAAAACTCCGAGAATTCTAAGCCAAAAACACATGACAGGAAAGTTAAGGATGCCCGTAAAGTGAAAACGTGGTAACTTCATCTATCTGAAGCCAGTCAAGTGTACTTCTACGTTTTCACTTGTTTGAGAAGTGTGCTTTCCTGCTTTCTTTTTTGTTTTTATGCACAAATCGTAAGTTACGTAGCGCAGAGTCTTTCAACTTGGCTGTACACAGTGACTACCGAATAGCAAACTACAGTGGTAGTGTGATGTTATGCGTTTTGAGATGGCACGAATGCCTTTTTAGCTGCAAGGTGCGTGAGGCTTTCCACTGATTCTTGAAAGCGGGACTTAATTTCTACGTGCCTTAATTATGTCCCATTTTCCAGCCTTCTTAGTTTTTACTTCTCTTAGCGAAGATTAACACACTCAAGTACGCTGGTATCAATTGCAGTGTTTTTGAGAGCAGGTACTCCCCTTTCAAGTATACATGTCCAAAGAAAAAATGCAACGCGTCATGCTATGTCCTGTCAGTTCTTTCCTGTTTCCTTACTTAAGTCTGCAAAATGTATTATGTGCATAGAGCATTTCAAGTTCTTGCTACGGAAGATTGAATCAAAACCTCGTTAGCTCCACGCTGACAACGAGAGCTAGCATTTTGTTTTTCTCACTGGCATTCGTTTACACATAGAGATGAAAGCGAAAGAAAAGTACTTGCACAAAATCAATCACTCAAGAGCTTAGATCAATTAATGTAAAGCGCAAGAACCGCCCTAAAGATGCCTTTCTCACTCAAACACCAAAGGTGACCTATAATACAATGAAATAATGACTAGGGTAAGTCTAGGTTCAGTAAAGTCTTCAATAGGAGACTGCTTTAATCGGCCTCGACTTACCCTAGGCATTAATTTCATTGTATAATCAGTCGCCTTTGGTGTCCGCGTCAGAAAGGCATCCTTCAGCGTTCGTCAACGATGTACATTTCCGTGCAGACTAGGAGTTTTAAGATAAGCTCGGGAAAAATGCATTGTGCCTGTGCACTCTACAGTGAAGATCGAAATAGCGACATCTGCAGGGATTATACTCGCGACCCCATCTTGACATATCTCTGTGAACAAAACTTCGTTACTAAAATTTTACACTCGTATATAAAAGAGAATGGACGAGGTCTCTCACATGATAAAGGCTGCTCTAAATTGTCAGAAAGCTTCGGGATGTCAAAAACCAAATATTTAGCTTATTTTTCTTATTGGTTATTTTTCGCACCTTTATTACGTTGCCCTTGGAGTCAAAGCAAAAGCTTCAAGACAAAATAAAATAAGGAACATCTAAGTTATGTAAACTAGGTTATGTAAGCTATAGCTCTTATGCATCTGGGATTTTCGCTCTCTCGTGCACTGTCCACGAGCACATTCTGGGATGGAAAGTCATGAATTTGATGCGTTGTTTTTGGAACTCTCAAGGAAGCGGCTGGTAGAGAAGAATACTGCAAAATAAAAAAAAAGTTTCTTAAAGCACACTGAGATTTCGGCGAGGCCCTGCTACATTTTCGGAAAGCGGTAAATTTCTTTCAGAAGCCCATTATTTTTCTTCAAGTTACTTTATACAACCACCATGCGCGCCATACCAACAAGGCCTTGCAGTTATCCCGCCTGTAGCACAACCCCGTTTTCATGTAAGGGGAAACCTGGAGAACGGATTTCCCCGACACGCTGCCGAGTGCTCATCGGTATCGTTTATTATAGCCTTAAAGTTCTAAAGAGATTTGTGACAAATACATTACGTTACATTACATTACATTTCACTACATTACATAACGTTACATTGCAGTACACTGCATTACATTACATTACAGTACATTACAACACATTACATTACAGTACAGCCCGCAGCAATGTCGTGCCACTCAGTTCGTCGAATGCTGCGCCGCAGGGATGCGCGGCAGACGCTGCTGGCCCTGTATCGAGGCTTGTCGCTAACCACGCTGCCTTGCAAAGCAGGCCCAACTTGTGCTGCTTAGCGTCATCCACGGGTACAATGCGACGCAGCAAGTCTTTACAAGCACAGCACAGCGCAGCAGGTGACATTTATTCTTGACAGGTAGACATTCTTGGTCACCAGCTCGTGAATCACACTAAGCACTGCTTCGCACATATTGCACTGCTCTTAATGTGAAGCTACATCAAGCTCCTCTCAGTGAGCAGACTTGGGGGTCTCTCGAGAGGCAACCAAAGAAAGCTTTCTTATGCATGTGTCATTTATCACGGGCATCAAATACCTCGATCAGTAGTAGGGCCAGCTCCTCGCTTTCATTTTAAGCCCTTTGTATGTACAAGTGAAAGATCTAGAGGCACCCTTATACCTTGAGTGCCGTACAGAGTGCACCGATAATAGCTCCAGGTGTGTTGCCATCATCGGCAGTGCCGTCACCCACGTCTTTTATGTGGAGAGACAGAAGGGTGCGATTCGGAGTCAGCGATGCATATACAGAGCTAGGATGTCTTCGACAAACGTCCCGTGGCAAATCTTCCCCTTGGCAGTGGATTTGAGAACCTCGCCGGGTCCAGTGGCACCAAGAATTTTCGGTGCACCAACAGCGGAAACTGAACGCGGCCGGACTCAAGATACACTGTTGACCTTCGGCAGCACCTGTCTTCTGCGGTACGAGTTGGTAGGAACAGCCGAGCACAGCAAGCGGGAAGGTTTTGCTTGTAGGCCACACTTGTCCAAATTTAGATGCTCCAAATTGCAGTTCGCAGAAAGTGCCTCGAGAATACGTGTGGTTTTTCTGCTATCAAATCCGCGGTCAGCAGCAAAAGCGTTTGTCGTGGGTAATGCTTGATAATGTTCTGTGCTAATGCCTCTGCCAATGTGTCACCAATAGATTTTTTTCCAGTGCCAAGAGCGGAAATAATTGAACGCCTTGCAATGCAGCAAACAAACCTGTAAATACTGAAGGCAAACTCTCCATCCACTCGCATAGCTGGAGTGCTTGAAGCTCATACCACCTTCGCATAGACCCAACAAGGAGAGCTTCTTAAAAACCTTGCTCGTTTTGCAGACCTCTTCCATGGCGTCAGATGTGGAAGCCCTTGTGGTGTCCTGGACGGCCAGGTCCTTCAGCCGCTCATACGCGACTAGCGTTAGGAAGAGGATGCCGGCAAATTCTGGAGACAACTGGTTTCCGACGAGCTTGACGCTGTCGAGAGTCGTTCCATTTTTCCTCATCACATCGACCGCTTTGAGTTCGAGGGCGTGGATGACACGAAATTTGGTGAGGTCGAGTTCACGGAGGTCCGGGGGCGGACGAAAGGCCCAGGAAGCCTGCAGTGGGGATGCAGCATGACGCGTTGCAGGTTGGGCGCAGGTCCAGCGATGACAGAGAACACAAAAGAGAGCCGCTCGAACTGCGTTAGGTCGTACACTCGAACTTCGTGGATGCAGTGTTGCTTTTTGGGCAACCAAGCCGACAGGCAAGTGCCGTACTTTCACTGCCATCACCACGGTTCCTGTACCCGTAGTCATCTCGGTCATTACGGGAGCGCAGAAACAGCTTGCCTGGCAGAAACTCGGTCAACACCAGTTTCGTCGCCTGGAAAAACGTGTTGCACAAGGCTAGCTGGCCGATGAACCAGCATTCTTCGAACACGTCCGCAGAGTAGGAGCGCTCGGTGCTATGGCCACGCAGCAAGCGCTCATGTCTCCAGCGCCAATGGTAGTGGCCACCCGCACCGAGCATTCTAGTATGCACGGTTAAACTCGTTCCAAATTATAGTGGCCTCCACTGCCACAGAGCTCTGGATTCTTCTTTCCTTCAAAATGCTCCACCTATTCTCCCACTCGATCCTGGACCAAGCCTATTTATGTACTAGCCTTCATTTCGCATGAAGATTAGCGAAAGGTCATGTGTTAGGGAAAGCTTATTACCATATTTATTTTTATATTCGAGCAAGTCTGCGAAGTTTTCTGTGCTTATGCCTTCGATTACCGAGTTTGATTGAAAAGTCACTTATCTTTAAGCATAGTATGCGTGAGCAAAGTCTGCAAGATGAATGATGCTACAGAAAGCTTCTAGCACCAAGAGCTGCTGGCTCTTGGTAATTGGCTTGCTAGAGGCATCGGATCAGCGACAGCAGTCGATAAAGTTCGGCACAACATGTCCTGACCACAATATTTTTCAGAGCGAGCAGTCGCTGCTGTCATGGCATGTGTAAGAGAACGAAAAGTGCATAAGTGCGTGCAACACGGATGCAATCTATCCAGGCTAGGCCAGAATATTGGGTTTGCTACTTTTTTTTTTTCTTAGAGATGTTCCTAGTAGCTAAGTCCTACCAATAAACAACAAGCGTATGCGAGTTAACCATGCTGCGCCCAGCCTTCGTGAAAAGAGTAACCATAACAATTTATCAGTCACCGGCACTTGGTACCTGCGTACTGCCTGAAAGGAGGTTTTTATTTGATTTTTCTGTTACTGGATATAAAATGCGCCGCTATGACCAAGAAAGCATGAAATCGTCGTAATACGAAAAAGAACATTATGCTTTCACGTATCAACGATGCACTCCCTGCATGTATAATAAGGCAGAAAGTTTGTTATTTTGTTACCACGTCGTATGATGCTATTTTAGCGGTGGGCCAACCGTGTAACAGCAGAGTAGTAATACAATGTAAAATTGAGACAAACGGGATACAGAGGATGCGATTAACTGTGATCTGCCGGATCTCTGAACAGTGAGGCTGTTTCTAGACACGCTAAAAGCTGAGATGGTCCTTTTCCAAACTTAAGCAGCTCCCAACAGCTGCGCAATTCGCCACAGTACCTAACAGTATGTATAAGAGAGGTTCTCCTTGAATTACGCTATTTTCAGAAAGCAGCGTTATTGCTCCTTTCGAAACAGTTAACGGTATAACTTTTTTAGCAACTGTTAACTAATGTATCAAGAAAAAACGTTAGCCTTGGTGATTTCACATTCAAGGAAAATCACATAATATCACTAGGTGAAATGAAGCTTACGGACCACTTTAAAAGAATGGGCGAGAGAATAACTGAAAACCGAAGTCTGGATTAATCATTACCGAGGAGAGGAAAGAAGCAAACAAGAAGAAACGATCAGGTTAGTTCAGCACTCAAAGGAACAACCGCAAGGCCAGAGCACTACCGCGCGAATAAAATGGTTTAAAAAGTTGACAAGAAAAAACTACATATCTTAAAAAGAGCCGTGTAACGGTAACAAGGCAGCAGTTGAAATAGACACAAGGATACTTGTCGAAGGATAAGGAGCAGGAAAAGAATAACGCTGAGTGCGTAACAGGTATTACTAGCATGTTCGAAAAAGCACGACAGAAAACACCTACAATACAGTTTTAAAATGTAATGAAAGTATCCGAGAATACTTCATTCAAAATTTGGCTCCGGCAATGTTTAGAGTTTTCCAGTGAGACTCACTGAGATTAGAAAACAAAACTAACACAGATATGGCCAGCAACCGGGGCCGAATTTAGACCACGAAAAACAAGATACCAGTCGAGCATTATCCTGGTAGATAACCCTAAAATGAATAGAGACATAAAGGGAACACTGGAAGCGTTCTGAAATCAACTATAGCTTAGGTTTCTACCGTTGTCGATAGCATTCGGGAAAGCTACTGATAGTCGACGTGTTTCCCACTCACTCAGAACTCATAGCTGGCTCCGTTGTCGACGCGCTTCATAGGACACCACTTCGTATTTCCCCTCTCCAGCTGCAACAGACGAGGAAGAGGGAAAGAGACGAAAGATAAGAGTCTGTGATGAGCTTCTGTCAAAGGCCATATCAGTTAACTGACGTGAAAAGTGGGGCAAGCTTTCACTTTTTGCATTTTAGCGTGTCTGCGTTTTTAAAGCTGACCCACTTACACCCCTTGAGAACCAGATCTTTTAAGTTTTTTTTGTTTCGTTTCGTTTGGTTTTTCCTTTTCTATTGTCGCTTACTTCTACACACAGCCTCCTCTCACAGGCTCCTTTTACTGCCCCCTTTCCCCTTTCTCATCACAAGGGATATCGACTGGCTGTCGAGAAAGTTTTCTTTTTCGTTTGTAAAGTTTTTTTTTTTAAAAAAGCCGGTAGGCAAGATGTTTACTCTTTTGCCTGTTTTTTCTGGAGCTGCTGAAAAGTTCTTTTCGGGCCCGGTGTAACTGCTAGGTTCATGAAGGCTTTCTCCCCACTTCGAGGACGCCGTCGATCTTGCGGCACAATTCATTGTTGAAGCGAAACAAGTTAGCAATTCCTTTGAGTGAAAAATTCTACGCAGTGACGAAAGCGACAGCCTGCGCGAATCGCGAAATGTATTAACTGTAGAAGTGTGCTTTGAGTGCCGCGGTAACGGGAGAGTGGTAGCCTTTTCTGTGTTGAAGGAGGCAATGAAAAACAAAAACTGATGACCAGACAGACGCGCTATTAAGGAAACTGGTCATATTTGTAGACCTACCAGGAAGAAAATTCTTGAGGACATAAAGAAGCCAACATAGCCTGTCACGCCGTACATCATATTGGGGGCGTGCTCATTAAGAAGAATTATTCAGTTGAGGGTGCACGTCTGCTTTTGGTTGTCTCTGCCAGTCTTCATGTCGTTGTCCTTTTTGCCATGCACGACGATAACGCTTCCGGTCAGTAAGGGTTTTCTTGTACGTTCCACAGAACGCGTTAATGTTTTCACTAGCCTGGACTTCACAAGACAAATCAGCAGTAATTTGCACGCTGTCTACAGTGTAAAAGATTTAAACATCGCACTACCTCGCCCGCCGCGCCTTGTTGCAACCGATCAAACCACCTCACTCCCCTTTTAAAAGATCGAGGGTGACTTTCTTGGTCCGCTTTCCCAAATCTACCACGGGAAAACGCTTAATTATTGTTTGCGTCAACTACTTGATACGTGGAGACTGCTGCTCTCGTGTCCTTTAAAGCAACAGACGTCTACTCCTTTTTACTGCACTTCGTCACATATTGCCACGGAGCTCCTCAAGTCGTAATCAGCGACCGTGCGCGCCAGTTGACTGCCGACATTTTGGAAGAGCCCTTATGGTTCTGTCACTGTGATTATCGTCGATCAAAGCCCGATCATTCACAAACGAATGGCCTGACGGAGCACATCGACCACACCCTCACGAACATTCCATTCATGTATGTAGCCGCCGAGCGTAGGAACTGGGACACCGTGCTACCGTTTGTCACGCGCCCTTACAACACTGTAAAACACGATGTCACTGGATACACACACTTCTTTCTCCTTTACGCCGGTATCCCACGCATATTTCTGGACACGATTCTTCCCTTTCCTCAACATCCTGATCCGTTCGTTTCGCAGACCTTCTGCCGTGCGGAGGAAGCACGATGACGTCTAGCAAGCCTCTACCAGAAACTCCTCTCAAAGTACTGCGGCTCTTTCGTCGTTCTCGATCGCCCCAGTGGTGTCAACTACACAATCGCCAAAGGTGCCCCAGGTAATCGCCACTCTCTCAAGAGCTAGGTTGTTCACGTAGCCCGCCTTTAACGCTGTCTAACCCACTCGAGAACGAACTTCGAGTAAGCCAGGTGGAGGTTTACACCGCGCTGCCGCACTGCAGTGCAGTGAGAAGACGATGGACTCGATGGGCATGAGACTGAGCCTTGGCGCCCGCCGAACGCTGACCATTCAGTGACGTCCCCAATCCCCGCTTTGTCGTTGTAAATAAACCCGTTCCCATTCTCGCTTCTTCGTATGGATATTATAAATATTTCTTCTCCTACTGCAATCTTCGCCTCTTAGGCTCAAATTCTCGGCATTTCTGTATTTTAAAGGGGCGAACATGCAATTATTAGAGGCGCCAGAGATGATCAATGTTTCCTGTAAAGCATACGAGGGTTACGATATTTGCCCCGGCGTTCCATTTGTGGAAACAGGAATGCGGCGCAAGTAACAGTTGGAATTCTTGGAGCTTTCCACGAACTTCTCAATACGAGCCAGGGAAATGACCAGGAAAAACACTGTTGCAGCATTTTAAATAAGATCCCAAAAATGTTCAGTTTCTCTGCGTAATGCAGTCTGGAACGTGATTATTGATAAATGCTACTAGAACACCAAAACACCAATTTTAATTCTCACACATTGTTGCCATTGGCAACCGATTGCGTTGCGCTCTTCGAATCGCATCTTTTCGTGCACGAGGGCACAATTCTTTTCTTCTCCCAGTACAACGAAGACGCAGATGTGTTGTGGATGTTTCAGTTGTGTTCTTTGTTCTTAAGGATATGCTCGACATTAGATATATTTAATTTGTCCCCATATTTGAGACAATCGCGTTCGTTTCT
The DNA here is from genome assembly GCF_052857255.1 of Amblyomma americanum. Lineage (NCBI taxonomy): Eukaryota > Metazoa > Arthropoda > Arachnida > Ixodida > Ixodidae > Amblyomma > Amblyomma americanum. Next base: position 186,128,609 of record NC_135500.1, read on the forward strand.
GGTTGTGCAGCACAATTTATCATGATTGCAGCGCATCATTATTAATGTGTTGTTTTTGTTGTTGCAGATGAGTTGTTTGCTTTTCTTTGCCAGACATACCCAATAAATCTGGAAATAAGGATCTTAGAACTCGAACAAGTTAGGAACGCGATATTTTATATACTGTCAGATTTCACTATGACAATATTTATCTCTGATGATCTCCTGTCAACACACATGAGTTTTTTTTGCTATTAACGTTTTTGCAATAGTCAAAAGGGTTCTCTATTTGTTTTCTATGACAGTCGGAACTGCTCCGAGCTAGCGATGGAAAAACTTTAAGATGAACATTTTCCTGCTCATCAGAATAATGAACCATTACCTTCAAAACCTCCATAACGGTACCTTACAATTTCCCAATATTAAAAGTTTTTGCCCAACGAATTTTCGACACGGCCGGCCAATTTCTTTCACTAACAGAGATGTCTGATTTGTGAAGAACTGAAGATGAAGGTAAGCTCGAGTTTTGCTTCAAAATGCACGCTCGCCGTAAGCTGAGCAGGGCGAATTTACCGCAGCAGTAATAAGTCAGTGCGCAGATCAATATTATGTGCCACCACCTTCGCATCAAGTGAAGCGCGGTCACATCCCTTCTCTCAGGACAGTGCTTGCGTATTTATTTATTTACCTTGATAATTTTGTTATTTCATTCAAGAAGGTATCAGGCGCGCAAGTAGTTCTTCATCGCGACAGATAATGTTTCATAGGGGCATCTAAGCAAAATTTTAAGGAACCTGACAGCGAATAGATGGAGCCACTCAGCTGCAATATTGGATCAGCGCCCTCATAAAGCTCATTGGTACGGCGAGGGTTACAATTTTGCGACAAAAGAGCGTTATAGTGAGCGTGAACTGAGTCTGTGCGCGCGACGCCATTCACTGCAAATAGTTGCTCCCTTGGCACGAAGTTAGCCACCCAGGGATCTTACACAGATCTCAAGAAACAGTTCATCGACACTTTTAGCCACAAGAGAGGCTTGCTTGGGCGTCTGCCTCGGTTTGACCAAGTTGCCTTTCCCGACTTTTCTTTAACTCTCTGTTGTCTTGTCTGGAAAAACAGCGGTACACTTCTAGGCCTCCAAATAGTCTGTTCACCTAAAGCTGTGCCATTAACACCGAGCTATGACCTTGTACAGCGGGCGGAATCTTTAGCTGGCCTGCGTGAAGGCCGTGTTTCCCGTGCTCCTAGACGCACTCAGTCACTTCAGTTTCACTTATTCCTCCTACCTATTTGGCCATCATCACATAACGTTCGGTTACGTCCACTCAATCGTTGCTACAACCAAACTGGCTGACACAGGCACAAAGTTTTGCTGTGTTTGCACCTTGGGAAGAGGAGCACAGGTAGGATGCGAGACAACTTTAACATAATTTCGTTCCGTATTTACGACCAATGTAGCCATCACCACGTCTCCGTTTCCTTGTTAGCGCAGTTTTTTGAACATTTACACTGGGAACAAGCAAGTTATTTCCTGCGGCCTCATACGTTAGCTGGTTTTTCTAAACGAGATTTTCACGCTGCAAAGCACTCCAGTTGTGCCCAAATAAGTCCATCTGGAAGCGCCTCACTCGCTTTGGGAGCCTAACTCGCTTTGGAAAGCTACTCGTTGTGGCCCCAATGTAGCTAAACTCACTATCAAACGCACTTCTACGCGAACTTCCTAAAGGTTACTCCGGCTGCGCAGCTGCGTTGAATCTACAGAGCGCGCAAAGATAAGCCATGCCTCGTCACGTGCAGGCTATGCTTGACACTGTGAACGAGTGCACGTGTTTCTTAAACGATGAGGGGAACTTGCAAGTAATGATATTTTCGGCACCTACGGCGACGTCGGTGCCGCGGAAAGAAAAGCTTGAGGTGGTTATAAAGGCCGCTATGGACAACAAGAAGCTTCTGCGGCAAAAGTTTAGAAGGGAGATTGAAACCCGAGAAAAAAAAAATTAACATATGCCTTCACGTATCAAGGTGGGTGGAAGCAGCAGTTGTTGACGAGAGCCTAGGGCGGGATCGAAGCCTTCTCACCCCCTTAGTAGAAGTAATTTTATCATGCAAGCAGTCGTCGAAGATTTCGTGCGAGTTGTTTTTATTGTTGGCTCGAAGTTTAGCTCGGGACATGCGTCCAGCCGACTCTTCCGTAAGAAAATTTCGGCTCTGTCAAGTATGCTCGTGACGCATGACCGGCGTCTTTCTGCTTGACTTCCACTCAATCAATTCTCGTCAAGAAAGTTCAGCTTCTTGCGTGAGACGCACGTGCAAACGCTGGTGTTGTGTCGCTGGTTCTGAATCGCTGAGTTTACATAAGCGCTTCATTTTTGTTCCCGCAGATTTTGCTTTCTTAGAATTAGCGGTTTCTCAAGTGGGCTAGGATTTAAACTTTTTTTTTTCACAAGTCTTTCATGAAGGCAGTATTATCCCCCAGGAAATCGTTTCTTTCGAGCACATAACTCTGCTAATGAAAAAAAATTGAACATTAACAGCTAATTCTTACATCAAGAGCAAATAGCAAAACATTTTTAATAGTGTTCAAGAGGGTTGCTTCGATACAGACATGCTCAAAGCCATATGCAGCTTTTTCAAGCCAAAGCGCAATCTAAGTGTCACTCGTCTTCATTCATGTGAATCATGATTTCTTCCGAATTTTCCAGGCCTTTTTTTTTTTCTCCAGTAAAATACGACAAACAGTGCTTATTGAACAAGCGTTGAGAGAAGCGAAGGTTTTATTCGTGAGTTGAACGATGGACCGGACAATTATACATTAGCGACAGGTAGAACAAGTCGCTGAAGTTATGTTTATTGCCTCATAAATAGTAGTAAGCAGGAACAAAGAGAAAACCGGCGCATTTACCCTGTGGTCAATACATGGGCACTATTATATACACACAAAAAAACTAAGAGCTGAGGGTATAAAAAGTGCAAGCAGATAAATAAAGAAAAGTAAATGCGAGAAACGCTGTAAAAGTGACGCAAAATTACAAGTGCAAGGACAGCCTTAAGACACAACGACGACAAGAAAAAATCCAGTCAAGAATTTGATGTTGCGGATGGCGAACGAACAATATTTAACGGCATAGCAAGTGCCAGCCAGGGCAGCAAGGCTTTACGTGTACGAGTGAACAGCCTCTAGTACGACAAGTGATGTGTCGTGCCGAGATAACACTTGGGGGGGGGGGGGGGGGGAGAAGGTATTGGCTAGTGAAAACGACTTCCCGACGAACACTGAGGACCACTCCATCCAATCAATGTTCTAAGTAAAAATGGAATCTCTGGCTCCTTCTGGCTACACTGACGCTTGTTCTGGAGCGAAAAAACAAACGGATTTATCGCCAAGCAAATTTTATTTGGAATTCTTCCCGCCAGTGAAATGCTCGTGGTCTAAAATATGTATAGAAGAGTGTCGGATCGGGCTGGTTGGTGGACGTTTGTCATTTTTTGCAAGCGCTAAAAGAACACGGACAAAAAAGGAACAGACAGGACGAGCGCTACTTCCAACTGTTTATTTCATGACACCGCAAGTGTTTTATACAGCGGTCAAAGGCTGCTATGACACGGCAGAAGACTGTACGTGCGCGATATAAAAGAGCAGCTTCCGAGATAGAGAGGCGCCAGAAAACATGTGAAAGATTACGCTCATACACTGAGGAATGCGAGTTCTTTTTTCCTAACTACAGCAATGGCACAAAGTCGTCGGCGTTAATAGGAGACGCGTTGCGGTACAAGCACATAATAATAAAAAATTAAAACTAACCGACATTGCTCAGTCGATGAGCCCAGCATTGTGTCGACTGTTGCCAGAGGCAGCTAAGCAATAGCTTCCTTAACACTGGTCTCAAACCTTTGCCGGTAATGTTGCTTCATTGCCTCTCGTTTGGCAGTCGACCTTTATCTACGGCACTCAATATGCACGTTGTGCCTTATGGTGCTGCTTAGCAAAGTCTGCTTTCTTGTCGACTCCATGATTTTACACTTCCCTGAGGGAGCTGCTTTGCGCGTTGAGAACGAGCACCGCGAGAGCAAGGAAAGGGTCCCGGAGCGCGACTTTCGTGAACTTGCGCAACGACCTGCTTTGAATAAAAGCGTATTAGCGCGCGCGCCCCGAAGAATTCTCTCGGGAGCGCCATTGGCACGTGCGGCTTCTCGAAGTCACGATCCTCTGAGGCAGTAAAGTTGTGCCGCAACTGCAATTGCGTGGATTCCGTCGAAGGATGTGTTCGGGCTCCAATGCTGCTTGCGGGGCAACGCGAATATCCGTCGAACGCCTTTATGCACGCTTCGTTTTGGAAGAAAGTTCAAAATGAGGAAGTGCTTCCAGCTTATTTTTTCTCGCTTTCCTGGCACCCGTGCGCGACGGCGTCGCCTAAATCGTACTTTGAGACGCCATCGTCGATATTGAAAATAAAAAGGAACATTGCGCAGTTCACTGTTTTCGATTGTTAAAAAAATTAAGACAGCTCGTTGTTAAAACAGCGCTAACAATACGAGGCCGCAAAGAAGAGACGTACACACCAGCGCTGACTTACAACCGGGGGATTTATTGCAAAGGAGCCTACTTTTATAGGCAGGTCGCGCAACAAACAAGTAAACAATTGTAAAAGATACGAAACATTTCTCCTGCGCCTTTTCTCAATGTTTTCTTGTCCGCAGTTTCCATCGCAAGGTACTCATCCTGCACATAAGCTTCTGATTCAAAGATCAAAAACCCGAAACGCCAATGACACTGCAAAGCAGCAAATAAACTGCTCAGTCCCCACTCGTGCGTAAAATTGTTTTGATGCAATCAGCCACAAACTTTTCTCATCTGTTTGGCGTCCACTGCTTTGGAGACCATTGCATCACATGACATTTCGCTTAAAACCTGTACGTTTATGCTAAAAAAAAAGAGCCGTGTAAAACATTGTGTCTGCAAGTTTCAATGCAACACACATCGGCGTAAACATAATGTCACTTCCACAGTAAGTGTTCTGCGAACCTGCACTAATTTGATTTTTTTGCATTATACCTGCATAAATATTTCTTTTCCATCCAAGTCTTTTAACGCGCTCTGTAAATTCCAGTTAGCGGCCGGGGTACATTCATCCAGCCTTTGCCTATTTTATTCGTAAATGATAAAGAAATAGAGCACTATCTTTATTTGGCGTAGCACCCTCTCCCCAAAGCAGCATCACTCTATGCATAAAGAGCAAAAGAGCCTTGGTCTCAACACATATTCCGTACGACCCATACTGAAAACTTTTCCGAAGCCCTAAGCCTTATTTCTGTTCTCATTAAGACCTGTAAAACTACGGAAAAAGTTGGAATGCAACAACAAATAGCAGCAACTACAGCCAATGAAGCGTTCGTAAACTTATACGCTCATACTCGGAGGAAAAAATCCTGGCTGCTGCGTACATTTGGAAACTCCCTGGTTAACTGATGTGCATCTTCGATACGGCACGCGAAACAAAGAGGAAAAAACGGGAGTCTGTATTTCGAACCTTCATACCAATTTCCATGGGACAACGCTCAGCGCGAGGCGCGCCCGGATGCAAGAGCGAAAGTTCATGATTGCGATGCTGCGCTGCGTCAGTCTTTTTGCAGCCTGCGTTGCAATACTGGCTATGCTGCTGCGGGTCCGAGGCTTGCTTCCAGGTTTGCTGGGGCTGTATTTTTTGCTTGTTAGTGCTGTCTAATTGTGGTGAGCTTCTTGTAGCGTTAGGATGCGCGTGTTCCGTCTTCCTACATAGAGCACAAAATATGTAGCGCCTCAGCATCTTCGAGACTTGGAATTTCCCAAAGGAAACAATGAACTTACTACGTGTACAGGGGCTGTTTTCGTGAAATGATGCGTGCGCTCAACATGCGTTTAGGCTAAGTAACAGCACTTCAAACAGACACCGAGAGGAAATTGAAGTCCGCGTCTATTGACAGATTGCCGCGTTTTATTGACGAAAAGCAATTTCACTGAGAAAGGCACATTTATAGTGCCAGAAAAGGTGGAGAAATGAAATAAAGCTACCGTCACCACTGGAGACTTTAGGAGAGAAATTGTGGGAACAGCGACACACTTTCTTGGGCGTGAGAGAGAGGGTTTATTGACTTGAAAGGCAGAGAGGTTGGCCTGAAAAACGAATATCTGGCCCGCTACTCTGCACTGGGGAACGGGAAGAGGAGAAAAAAGAGGGTCACGATGGGGGATGGTGATGATGTGAGGAGGCAGATGAAAAAATACATAAAAATGCACCCTTTCTGACGTCACAAACGTGATGCAATGTCCGTGTCGCTTAAAAATCGTGAGAGCGCTCGCGTTGCCTGTACTGTTTTCAAACTATCTGGCCAAGCGCCGAGGATAAGATCCTCCGGGAGGGGCCCTGTCTCCATAGGCCTCAAAACAGATAGAAGCATAAGTCTTTCACGTGTACATGCTGGAGACACCAACAAAACATGTTCTATAGTCTCTTACACGCCACATGTGGTACAGTCCGGGGAGTCCGCTTGTCCTATTAAGTGCAAGTATTTGCGCATGAAGGCGACGTTTAAACGTAATCTATGGATTACGCATGCAATAGGGCGTGGCATTCCGCGAGGAACAGAAAAAGTCATCGCTGGAACTAGCCGCTTAAGGCGTAGGTGTCGAGTGTCTGGTAGGGTCCAGTACCTAGCCGTCGCACTCCTCATTGATTTACAAAAGAAGCCAAGTGGTGCCCGGCCTAGAGAACCGTGCAGCTGTATGCAGGCCACTGGTGAAGGCGCTCCTTTCTTCAGCGTCGGCGGTCTCATTTCCATCGAGTCTGCAGTGCCCACGGATCCACTGAAACACTATACGGTGCACTTTTTCCTGAGCAAATGACAGGAGACTAATTATATCAAGCGCCAGAGCTTGGTAGGCGGTGTGGCGTAGGAAGCATCCCAAAATTTGTAGCGCCGGTTTACAGTCAGTGAAAATGCGCCGCTCCTGAGGCGGTTCTCCGCAGATGTGACGGATCACTTCCCGAAGTCCCGCAAGCTCTGCAGCGGTTGAAGTAGACTTGTGTCCTAAAATTAATCTGCGGGTCGTCTGCTGAGCGGGGATTGCGAAAGATGCTGTTGATGCCTTTGGTGACGCAGATCCATCTTGGGCGTGGGTTTTTTAGGCGAGCATACGCTGCCATTCCAAACAGTTATCCCCGAGTCGTTTCCGGTCTCTATGTCAAGAGCTTGAAGCCAGTTGCGGGATAATTTTTAAATGTAATTCTCTAGGTAATAAATGCGTATTTTCCTGCTGCAAAAAGAGGTACGTAGCTATAAAGAGCAGCAATAAAGATTTGGACTTGGAAAATAAGTTTGATAGAGTTTTCCTCAGTGTCTCTTTAATTATCAAGCCTCATTAAGGATTGCTCTTTACAGACAATGTTAGTACAGCCGATACTAACTACCTGTTTACTGTTCCATACTATTCATTACTATTGTAATGTACTATATCATTCTCTATGCATAGAGTAACTACACAGATCACAAGTCACTCCGCTCGTTGTTATTAGATTAAGACATTATTAATCAACCGTGAGGTTGATGTTGATACTCATTCATTATTTTTTGCTTATAAGTATACAGAGAAAAGAAACAGGCTTCCTAGTATGTACCATGCTAACCACACGTACCTAAAGCTTACCCAAACTGCTCAGGACAATCATCAAAGGAGAAAATGATGTACAAAGATTCTGCGAAAAAACGAGAACAAAACGGAAATAGGACACACACATACAGAGCAGTGTTTCTCCTTTCCTTTCGTCCTCGTTTTCTCGAGCAGTTTTTGAACCCTGACGAATCGCATTAACTAGTTCGCCAGAAAGCAATGCTGCTAACAGCAGGAACCTAACGAAGCGGCAAAGTGATAAAAATATTTACGGCAAAGTATCAACTGTACAGTAGGCCTATGAGTGGAAGCGCAAGTCCTATGGCCTCTAGCTGCGTGCAAAACTCTGCACCGAAAGTTCCGCGCGTGTTAACCGAAGGGAGATAGCAAACTTGCAGGCTGCTGATCCAGCTAGCCTGAGAAGACACCCTGTCTACTCTACCTGTGCATGAGTGCAATAACATGCAAATCGCGTGCTCCCGAATTCTGCCTTTCTCGGCAGTACATTACTTTGACATTGTGAGAGAATCTGACTCCGCTTTCGTTGGCGCCGCTCTCCATCGGTCACAGAGGAAAACAGCAAGTACAAATAATTCGAAAGTGCGAGTGAAATTTCTCTTCCAAATTTCTTCCAACTCTTCCATAGCGAGGTGGCTAGGAGTGAGAAAGAGTTACCTCCAAGCTGTCTTGCACCGGTGCGCAAAACAGCATGATTTGAATAATTCTGAATTAGCGCGCACAGGACACACCTCGTCCCTGAGTTTGGCCAGCCTTCGCTGCTGCCAGCATCACGTGTTTCGGGGATTTTCTCTCTTCCTTTTCCTCTGTCCTACCTCAGTGTCAGGCTTGGAGCGCACCTTGTGTGCCTTTGCGTGGAGTTTGTTCACTCTAGCATGCAAATTAGCTTGTAACTATGCAGTTCCACGGCACAAGGTTACGCATGGTTTGCGCCCAGGACCGAAAGTTTTGGTACCAGTGATATAATAACAGCCCGCCAAATGGAGTGGCCCGATTTCGCATAGTTAAGGCTGGGTTATGTTTCTGCAAAAGTTGCAGGAACGCTGTGTAGTACACGAGAAATAGGTACGGTTATCAGCGCAGGAACATAAAACACAAGCAACGAGAACCGCTGAAGAAAACTCTCCGACGAGAGTTATCATTTCCTTGCTCCCGCTTTTGTGTGGCTGCGTTTTCTGCTGAGAAATTTGTTGGGCAGTGCTACCCAAAGGGGCAGCACTGGGATGAACCTGCAGAGAGAATAGAGAAATCTAACGGGGCCAAATTTCATTATGAACTTTCAGAAGCCGATTTTATCGAGATCCATAGCCTGTTGAACGGGACATGTACACGCATTGAATTAGCACTTTAGTTATTTGGTCATAACACGTGAATATATACTTAAAGCGCAGACCGTAGCCATTTCTCACCAATATTTTCAGAAACAGCATGCAGAAATGGTGCGCTGCATCATATGGTAATTATTAGCTGATCATGGGCTGTTATCGTAATGCTAACTCGAGCTTTCTTAAAAAAAAATTAGAGGTCGATTCGCTTTTGAATTTTTTTTCTCGCGACTACCTTCTGGATAGAAATTTGCGTCTATTTCAGCGTCAACATAATTGCGGTCTCGGGAGGATATTAGAATTACACTTATTAAGGCGGAAACTTGGGCTTGTTGGAAGGCGTTTAAAATTATATCTGCTAGCGCATAGTGAGCACACGAGACAATAAACGAGCAAACGAATAAACGGCAGTTGTAGACTAGCGTCTGTGCTGTGTATTTGTGTTCTTTGTCTCGTGTGTTCACTAAGTGCTAGCAAAAATGATTTCAAATATGAGAATGAGTTTCCTAAGAATTGGAGCGAAAAGCACTTCATGCTTTGACAGAACTTTAAATACATCAAACCATGAGAAGTTCAGGGACACAGACCTTGGCCTGTTTGTAGTCTCAATTATAGGTGAATACTAGTTCATAACCGCCGAGTGCGGCTCTAGCGCTATCACCGTATAAATCACCGGAATATTCTCAGTGCCTCGGCTGCGATCGTGTGGAGTACTGTTATTACAATACGCTAAAAAAGAATCGTTTCGACTAGAACCATCCGGCGACTCAAGGCTGCACCACTTGCAGCGATGAAATTGCATTAGATTACCAGAAGAACCAAGACACATTTTCAAATGAATACACATAAAATATGCTTACAAGGACATGATTTCTAGATCCGTGCATGTGGCAGAGCTGCCAATCATGTATAAGAGTGCGATAAATCGATTTTTGTTTATGAGGGTTTAACGTCCCAAAGCAACTCGGGCTATGAGGGACGCCGTAGTGAAGGGCTCCAGAAATTTCGGCCACCTGGGGTTATTTAACGTGCACTGGCATCACACAGTACAGGGGCCTCTAGAAATTCGTCTCCATCGAAATTCGACCGTCGCGGCCGGGACCGAACCCACGTCTTTCGGGTCAGCAGCCGAGCGCCACAACCACTGAGGCTCCGCGGCTCTGTATAAATACGCTTTCAAGTGCTATTCCTCCCCGTGAACAGCAGCTCAAAACTTTGTCTTTTGCGGAGCTTACAGAACGTGAGGCTACTTTACTTTTGCGGAATCCAAAACAACACTGCTCCACGCCCAGAAGTCTCACCGGTAACCTTTGTTATTTGGGCGCGCGTTTCTCGTCTGTTCAGTTACTGCCAAGATATGGCCGTATTTGTTAACCTCAGAGGTTAATTTTGTCCAACACTGCTCAGGCGTCGATGGATTCATTTCCTCGTACTTCTTCACTCGTTTTGGTTTCAATACTCTCATGTCTGCTTCAGTTTTTTATCACTAGTTTAGCTTCATGTGTTTTTTTATTCCCAATTGTACCTCACGGTGAGAAAATTGCAGACAAGGTAGTTATCAACTGTCATTTGCCATACACCGCATCACAAATGAGAACAAATAAATGCATTAACGAGTCTTCTACATATTTTTCGCTAGCGCGCACTTTTAATCAGTCACCGGTTCGCCTCAAGGCTATTGTGCAAATATCGACGTTATCAGTAAAAAGCTAAGAAGATGAATAGGGTGGCAGATACCGTGAAAGCAAACATCTGCTTGAAGTTGCACAAGTATAGCATTCCTTACGAGTTTATCTCATTGTTGCCGACGTTCCGTAACCGAGAACTGAAGACCCGATATAAGTGTAGGCAGTGGTCTTTCGTAAAAATCCCAAACCTCAGGGTACCACACACACAGAACTAAGCTTGTGGCGAAAATATTGGTCGCAGAGAAAGCGTCGCTTTCTTTTATAATAACAATAAACTTCCAGCACCAGCAGGGAGCCATTAGTATCACCTGTTAGGCAATCCCATCAAAGAACCATTCGTCAAAGAACTGTCTGGCCAATGGTGTCTAAATTGCGCGCTGACAATGTGTCGACACACTCGTCGCTGTATCGCAAAGCAGGCCGATTGCATTGAGCCGGTGGAGCAATAGTGTCACTTGCAATCCTCCCAGAGCGTTGTCGAAGGAAGTGTGGAGACGTAATCAATTCATGCAGATTTCGCCACATGTTTTGTCTCTTACGAGGAGAGGGGACATAGTCTATGACGCTGTTAGTTTCGTGTACATCTTGAATTTAGCATGCTCCAGAAAGCCTATGCGTCTTTCTTTTGAAACATTTTGCGATATCTGGTGTTAAATGCTCGCTACGCCACTGTGGCATTACTGTGAGAGGTGCAACTTAAACGAAATTCTGCAGCCAGGGGTTCATCAGCTTGCTAGATGCAATAAATAGTTATTCTCATCAGTCTGCGACCTAAGCGGGAACTCGCACTTATAGCGATTAGGGCAGTACTCTATTTCTTGACCTGTAACAGGGGACGACTGTTATTAACAACGGCTAGGTGTTGCTACAATAGGCATAGGAAAAAATTTCAAATGTAATTCGCAATACATTGTAAGCAAAGTGAAGACTTATAATCTTGCAGTTCAAATAGAAAAGACATCGATGCGTGGAACCTCTTCGGAGAGCTCTGACATACTTGTCCACAAATGTTCTACAATATGATTCTAATAGATATGCATAAAGATCTATATGCTGAAGCTACCAGCGCCACATTTCCAATATATTTCAGCTTCCTGTATTACAGTTGTTCTCCGAGTGACATGTTCGCTAGTGCAAGGAAAAGTGGAACAGAATGTAGGGTGATCCCAAAAGGACTGTGAACCAGCTCACGCCGTCCCATCCCACCAGCGGAGGAAATCCGGGATCCTGTTTCATGGCCGAGCGGTAGGTTCACTAGCCATGTGATTTTCTTTTATGAGTGATAAAAAAAGGCTCTTTTGCAGGCCTTTGATTTGTTCAATATTTTCCTATTTAGCATTTTTTAATCAACCCAATATAAGTCTGGTCTTTGTTTAGAACGCATTCTTCTTCATAAGTGGCTTGTATACATCGCCATTCCGTCATAATTCTGCGAGAGCAGAGAAAAAAATTCGAATATGAGCTTCTCCCTGTATTTATGACCTTCAGTTTAAGAAGCATTTTAAGTGCCCAATGTGTCCAGTACTTTCGAAGTGGCCAAAATGCAGTTCTGTATGCAGTTTACTCCTCTTCCTGTCTCTTCTTGAGAGCGACCATTGGGTTAGATGTGGCCAGTTGTGGTGTTACATTCTAATGACAAAGGACAACTGAAAAATTAGGGTTAAATAAGTAGCACTAATTAAAGCTTCCCAGTAGCATGCAAAGGGAAAGAAAACATATGCATATAAGCATTTTCGAGTATTTATCTTCATCCGCGAATAAAAAAACGTGAACTTTAATGACACTGGACTGCGACACCCTTAAGCTTTATTAGAGCACAGGCTGCGGCGTTAAAAAAAGCATTTTCGATGGCCTCCTTTCAGGCTCCACGTTCTGCACGCGTCATTGAAAAGACTACACTAGAAAACAACTGCGAATTTATGAATACGAAGCGTGAAGAACTAAGCGCAAAAATTTATTTAAAGGATTCTTACCTGCCGCATATGGGCGAAAACTGCCGGACCCACGTGCACTGCTCAGTGCACGAACGCAGCACTGACCACGCCGCTTACTAAAACAGTGGAATGAGGGCCTGCCCAAACATTCTATGTAATAAACGTTTTTTTTCTCTCTCTCTATCTCTCTCTCGAACACCTGAGTGCATGAAGCTTCCTTTTTTGCGCTTGTCATGTTTTATTTTCTTTCGCACACTGAGATTGGTCCTGCAAACACCAGAGCCCATGAGCTCACTCCACCTTGCTTCTTAATATCGGCCGGCTCATGAGAAGCTCGGTCAGGAGCCAACGGCGTCCCTGCTGCTGCTACTGATGTTGATGCTTCACCTCTGTACCAACCGCTGGGGGTGGATGTCCGTTGTCCGTTATAACGTCCGCGCTGGAAACACCCGCTCCGGTATCTCAGGCAAGCTGCTGCCACCAGGACTGAGTCTTCTAGCCGATAAGAAGGAGAAAGGGCATTGACTTCAGCTGAGAAGAACGACGAGGAAGTAGAGCAGGAGGAGGGTAACAGAGACAAATTTCATTTCTGAATAACTGCTGTCGCAAGCTTTTTGTGCCTGCCGCTTTGGTGGCTGACTGCATTGGGGATTTTCCTGCCTGGTTCGTTGCCTTCTTACAGATTTCTGATCTTGATTCATGGTGGCCTGAGCTGCCTATGTGCCATGAAACCCAACACAACATATTCTTACATCTTTCCTTCCTAGACGGCCAACCCAGTGATGACAAATTTCTTTTTTAGTTGATTTAGTTCCATACTTTTTTCTTTTCGCTTCATTTCTTACTTGTCTTGCCCGTTTCGACATCCAGCTTCTGCATGCATCCAATCGTGAAGAGTTATACGTCATGATTCGCATTATTAGGGCTCAGCAGCTACCGCAAAAGTGCACACGTTCAATGTCACCAAAAAGATTACTTACAAGGACCTCGCATTAACGCTGTATTCTACGGGAAGACGAAGTACGCTTCAATACTTAAAATTCACTATTACATCGTTCACTCTGCATTGCATTTCTTGAGCGGTCATTCCAACAGCTTGAAACGTTCATTGGTTGTAGGACAAATGCTATCTGCCCTTCCTTAACTAAGTCGCCTACAATCTAAACGTCACTACGACGTTGCAGTGCCACTATAGGTGCGCATCATGCACCAGAAAAAGCTAGTCGCCGCCGCAGTTTTTCTCACAAAAAATTATTCGCTGCATAATGCTTGACGCCGTCACTTACTCCGCCTGCAACCATAAAGCGACATTCGTGGCGCTTTGAAAAGAGATTGAATAAGAGAAGCGACACATATATCTCTCAATATTACCTAAACACTTTGCTTGAGATCCAAACAACACCACCACCGCCAGTCAATTTCATGATACTTAAACTTGTAATTCAGTGAACATGCCTCGCACTGCTGAAGTCGAAGAAAAATTGGCTGTGCAAAACATTCATCCGCTAAAAGACTGCACTCACCGTTCAGAGTTCTGCAGGCCTTTGCTAACATCCGAAAAAAAAGCAATTAGCAGTTAAAGTACTACTAATGTGGACAGCCTATGTCGGCGCAGCCTTCTTTAAGTAGTATATATTATGTCGAATAAATTTGCGAGCGCAACAATGATAGCAAAAATCTGGAGCATGTCACAGCAATGTTTCGGAAGTAAGCAGCTCAGGATATTTGCAATTATATCGCCATTATAAGTTGTCGTAACGTCACGCCATCAAATAAATCTAATCATTAAGCTAAAATCATGCTTGGTTTGGTTTGATCTGTGGGGTTTAACGTCCCAAAGCGACTCAGGCTATGAGGGACGCCGCAGTGAAAGGCTCCAGAAATTTCGACTAACTGGGGTTCTTTAACGTGCACTAACAGCGCACAGTACACAGGCCTCTATAATTTCGCCTCCATGGAAATTGGACCGCCGCGGTCGCGATCGTACCCGCGTCTTTCGGGTCAGTAGCTGAGCACCATAACCACTGAGCCGCCGCGCCTAACATTGCCTCGCTGCCGCGGAAACAGGCAAAAGAAAAACTGCGCACCGTGCGCAGCAAAATAAGTGGATGAAAAGTAATGAGAGGATGTTTCTGCAGGAAAGCATTGGACATCAAGGAGATATCGACAACCAAAGCGTAATCCCTTACTCACTCCTTCTGCATAGTCGCAATTGTATTTTTGGTTTATGTCACTTAATAATGATAATGCTGCAACCGATGGTGAAGTAGCCCACAATGTAATGAACGAGTCCTATCTTCCGTCTTCGTTCTTTCTGTAGCAACACAGAACTCTTCCCCCCTTCCGTACATGAAAAGACCTTTCTTCTTCCGGAATTCTCACAGGTCGACAGAACTGAAGACACGAAGCTCACATCGCCTTTTAAACGCAGCCACGGTGTGCTCCAAGGCTCGCGTTTGCTTTCTTGAAACTTTTCTGTTACTTTGGCTCCGTAGCCTACGGCGCAGAAAAAATCCGGAGCCAGACTTTTTCTTCCCATTTTTGGTCGCTACATTTCCAGCCCTCTAGCTTTCTTCATTCGCATTCTTCATAGAACATTCGTTCCTAGAATCAAAAATGTTCCTCTTTGCCGGCGTATCGGGTAAAAAAAAGTACTCTGAGCAGTTTCTTTGTCCATCCCTTTCCTTGCGAGAAAACACTTTTGAACAGGGAAGGCGAGGAGACATGAAAGGCACATAAATGTAAAAAAGACGGTTTTAGAGCGCGGCATACAAATGAAGTTGTAAAGCCTCACATGTGCAAGTTCTGAACACCACACGCTGTTGCCTGGCTCGCAGCTGTTGCGATGCATTTCAGAGTTTTCGTCAAGTGGAAGCGCCATGAATCTGAATGAGCTAACATGCACATCCGTGGATATGCACGGTCACCTATCGTCTCTCGAAAGAGCCAACGTGTCCGTGAAGTGGCGAGGATATGCAGTTTAATCGTCGCCATATGATGTCCACAAATGTTCATCACCAGTGTGCAAGGGTACAAGGATTCGCCTGCAGAAGCTGGAAGAACATACATTGAGGTGGCGGCGATGTTAAGTACGTTCGCAAAGAAATGCTTCGGCTGGAAATATTTCTTGGGAGAAAATTTGCACACAGGATGTAAGCAACTCGGCAGCAGTTATAATAGGTACTCCACACAAGGAACATCGCAATCAGGATGCCGGACACCTACGATTGTACTCAACTTACAGGCGACAGCGAAAGTTCGAGATTAGGGGCCTGGAGCAGCGCCAACCATCTGGAGCATCGTAGCAACCACCGCGGGTGATCGGTTTTCCAGAGCCCTCTTAACCTCGCGTTGAAAACTTAATGCCGCGTGCCGCAGCACTGACCAAAGAATACGCAGAAATGAATGAAACATTTCGCGAGGAATATTTGTTGTTTTCTTTTCCAGTTAACACATGAAGAACAATGCCTAAGAGCATTTTTATGCTAAGTCATGTCCTTAACCTACTGGGACCCTCTGCTTTATCGCTTCTCTCACGGCACCGTTCGGAGGTTGACTTCGAGTCAGCTAGTTGAGGCGTCTTTCGTTTTAAACAATAATTTAACAATTATTAATAAAGCGCGAGCTTGCTGGAGTTTGGCGGTGACGTGAAGGTAACCTGAAGTCCCGGGTAACGTCAATTAGAGTATGCGCGACCTAACCGTATGCTGAACTACACTTAACAGGCTGTCTGGAACGGCAATCCGGCCAAATTTGGGGCCCGAACAGACCATTCTTGGGAATTGTGGGCACATTTGCACTACCTTTATCTGATGTCTTATGTGTTATCGGTAGACTTAAGTGCCAACTGGTAGCCGACTCTGCGTAAATCTACACAAGCGCGTCGTTGATGAGAAATTAAGGAAAAGCTTATGTATTTTTATCATTCCTTTTGACAGGTGCATTCGGCTTACTCTGTACCACAAACGGAGTGCATTTATTGGCTACCGATTAAAATATTCGCGTGGAGCTATATTCCGCGCAGAGCTTATTCATATTATGTTCCAAATTAAGTTCTTTCTCAGTTGTTACTGACCTATTGCTCAAATAAAGCATAGTAGCTGCTTTTAGTGCTCAATTTTCGGGGGGAACTAAAAACATCAAAGTGACTTCCGCTCCTTGTAAAAGGCATAAGAAAAATTTCCGTATAAAACTGGAAAAGTAAGGATAAAAAAAAAGTGGAAACGCTAAGAATTTTCACCTCGTTTTTCCTGCCGGCAATCAAACACGAACATAACAGATGCGGGATGCGTTTAGCTTCTGATTTGGCTTTGGAGAAAACCTCACGGACACCCATAGTCGCCATAATAAAAGAGCTGGAAGGAACCGTCCACTGCGCTAGCGGCATTTCATCAATATCAATATAATTGTTTTCTTGTTTGCTTTCAATGCAGGTAAGCGACACCGACAGCACTTTGAATATGAAATGCTGTTATGTCCCACTGTGGACACTATCTGCCGGGCATCCCCCTAAATGTTGCCGAAGCTGATTCGGAAGTTGAAGCCGAACAAGACGTGAGCAATACGTACGAAAGATGGTGTGTAGGTCGCTCTCTCTCTCTCTCTCTGTCTCTCACACACACACACACACACACACACACACACACACACACACACACACACACACACACACACACACACACACACACACACACACACACACACACACACACACACACACACACACACACACACACACACACACACACACACACACACACACACACACACACACACACACACACACACACACACACACACACACACACACACACACACACACACACGCACGCACACACACAAAGAAACAATGTTCCTCAGCGGTCTAAGATGAAATCGAACCCATCCGATGCGAAGCAAGTAGTTGACTCGTTTGACCTCTCAGAACACTACATCATCGCAAATTTTATTCCAGACTAATATTCAGACAAGCTTGCCTACAAGGTTTTAACCGGGCGTTTGTGTACATTAACTGTGCTCTCTAGAGAGTATATAAATTCTTGACAACAGACGATAATACACGAACCGCGCAACCCGTTAGGGTTCAGGGAGTCGACCTGGTAAAATGTGGCGGTCGCTTAACGGATCTGGTATTGGTTACTGCGTTATTGCAGTGGGGGCGACGCTTGCAACAGTGACACAAAAGAGAGGGGCATGAAATTTTATAATATTCTTTTGTAACCTTTCATAATTGGTCGTCTGGTGCAGCCATATTGCCCGTCCTGTGACCGCCGGCAGCAGTGCTGCCACTGGTTGAGGGGACGATGATTAAAAAGAGAACAAGCATATCCAAAGCCTGGGCAGCAATGCCAGTTTCACTCTTTGACACCGGAGTACAGACTGCAGCAAAATTGCCGCAACAGAACATGCAGCATTGTTGTCCTTGATGTTGAGCCTTCCCATTAATATCCGTCTCGTCACTACCACAGTTAAAATGGATGCAAGTTTTAGCGCTTCTACAAAAAGTAAGAACTTTGGCAGTAGCAGTCCATCACACAATGATTGTGAAAATTTAAGTGTAAAATACGTTTCTAAGAGCGCCGTTGCGCTAAGTTTCTAGTAAAAACGCTTGTCAAATTACCCAGACGATCTTACAGGCGGGTATGGACATCCTTGTCGCGGTAACTGAAGAAACGTTCACTTGAGGTAATGTATGCGAACTGAGGAAACAGGGGCCCTCAAAACAAATAGGGCGCCGATGATATTTCCTTTTTCATTCTCTTATTCCTTTTTTTTATAGCGTTCTCACGCCTATTCGTTAGTGTCTGAAAGACAGAAATCATATATGAAGACCGCTGCCTGAAGTCTTAAGGATTCATCATCTGCGGATCTTATCAGTTACTTTCAACTTCTTTAAATCCACGTTCTTAATGTATACTCCTAGGAATCACTGTCGTCACCGGCCTCAAGGAAAATCCTCTTTTGTGTAAAAAAAAAATACGAACGACGTTTCATCATGCAAAAAAGGCAACACAAATATCTTAGCAATATTTTTAAATGATCTCTCATGTTACCGTCAGCCAAGGAACGCTGCCAAAGGACGAGATAACATGTAGTTACGTGAAACTGCTCCACCACAATTTTCTTGGCACATCATGAATCTGCCCGCCGCGGTGGCTCAGTTAATACGGCACTCGGCTGCTGACCCGAAAGACGCGGGTTATCCCGGGCACGGTTGTTGAATTTCGATGGAGGCAAAATTTTAGAGGACCGTGTGCGGTGCGATGTCAGTGCATGTTAAAGAACCCCAGGTGTGCGAAATTTTCGGGAGCCCTTCACTACGGCGTTTCTCAAAGCCTTAGTCGCTTTGGGACGTTAAACTCCCCAAAACCAAAAAGAAACAAAACATCATGAACCCGAAATTACGCGTTGAGCTAGTGCTTGAAGCAGCGTGAGCCCTTCTTGCTACGACTGCGGCTAAAGAACCTTTGCGAGAAACGATAACCGTCCCAAGTGATCGTCGCTAACGCTCTCGTCACTCCAGCTCTCTGAGTCATCGCATTCTGTCATTAGACGGAATGCGATGTGAATGTACCAAATGGCGCTCGGAAAGCGGCTGCTCCTAAGAACGGCGGAAGTGATAGCTATACGTTCGCTTTCTCTCTTGACCTTTATTTTTCTTTCGTTTAGGCTCATCGGCGTATTCGCTAAGCGCACCCATTAAATTGTCGGATAAAAAACACACTTGAAGAAGAAAAATAACGACCTTTCAATTTTTTTTTCAGGAGGCGTGGAAAAAGACCCCAACGTAATGATCCTGTCGATGCCCCCAAATGTTGCTCCAGGTGCTCCTGAGGCAAGCGGTTCTCGTCGACAGCAGCAGTGTGGTGGTGGCATGAACCGGCTGAATTAAAAGAATGGCAGCGCGATGTTCAGTCGTGGGACGTGCGAAACCTTTGTGCGGGAAGTTACACTTTGCATTCCGACAAACTCTAGCTTGATGTTTGTTGTAGTTTAAACGAGGCCAGTGAAAGTTGTGTGATATTCATCAACAAACGTAAAGGTTGGTGACAGCCTTTTATAGCCCTTGTCTGAGGGCTCTTATCATGACCCATTATTATTCTAGTATGGCACTGCTCCATCGGCTGTTTCGAAATTACTGTGCCTTAGTACTTTAGAACGCTGCTTAACGGTTCACATCCGACATTTATAGTTGGAGAACAAGGAACATCGTAGATTAATCTCGGTGAAAAGTGGGTAGCATGCTTCACAAGTTGAAATGGCAGCTGGTGATGAGTGAGAGTGAAAGCTATATACTCGCTCAGGAGCACAGCATATGTGTTCCACTTTTCTTCTGCGGGAACCGTACTTCCGCACTGTTTAAATGCACTTAAATTCGCCAAAGTGTTCTGCTCAGCACCAATGTTCAATGGACGCTTCAGATTGAGCATTACCACACAGACCTCAGCATCAAACGCATCGTCTGCAAGAGTGCGATAAAAGTGCGTGGTTCCACTTCCAGCTTCCGTGCTTACGTCGATGTCCTGAGCAGCCAAGACTTGCTGTGTTTCCGTCAGGAACGCCGCTCCAGCAGCATGGAGCAGCCACTAGATAACTGCCCAGCACACCGGCTCTTTCGGTGGGCTCAAGATCAGTGAGCGGAAACACAACTCCATTCTCACTCCACGGGGAGGAAAGTCGTTTCTCCGGCGTATCGCTTCCCTGTACTTGCTGCTGCCCTGATCAGAGAAGCGATGCTTCGGAGGTGTGCCGGATATCGCGATGCCTTAACGCAGCGGCCTCGTCAGTTTGGAACTAGACATCCAAAAAAACTACAGTCTAAAAAAAGAACACAGGCCTCTCGTTAGTTAATTGAATACTCTGTAAACGCAAATCTGAAAGAAACAATGCTATGAGTTTAGTTTAATCACCCATAGTCCATAGTGTGGCTTTTAAAATAACATTCGGCCTTCGCTCTTGTCGAGATCAGAAATAAACACTTCTACCACCAGCACAGCAACACTAAAGCTTTCCAAAGCATAAGAAACAAGTCTGCCACGTACCGCCTGACTAGATGCCTTCTATGGTGCTTTTGCGATGTATTTAAGCATGCATTTGTGTATTGTGATTCAAACAGCAGACGCGAGCTCACTGTGTTGGCGTCGTCGCTTCCGAACTTCACTTCTACTGCATGCACGAAAAGAGTGCCTTAGGTATAAATGGCGGGGTGTATCTCTGCGCAGCTGCCAAGGAAAGCTTCTGGAGCCTGCAACAAGCCCAGCTCGAGAACCGCCCTTCTAAGAGGGGCGAAATGGAAGATGTGCATTGGCGGATACGGAGAGGCGGGCGCAGCGACACCTCCAAGCGAGCGGCGAGTGCGGAGAGATTGAGGGCGACGCCGAAAGCGAGCACTCCATACTGGCTGATCCAATGTGGCGCACAAGGCGGGGGGAAATGTGCATAATGCAGCAAGAGTAAAAGCGCAAAACTTATTAGCAAACCCTTTAAAGCCAGCCTAAATTTTGAGAAATGTGAAAGCAGCAAATGCAACGCATGCAATAATTACCGAGATAGCAAAGTAAAATTTAATCATTTAGTCTAACCTTAAAGAAGTGGGATACATAAAAATAAAAAGCATCAAAATAAGCAAGCGTAATACTAAAAGTGCATTTTACTCACACAATTGATCAGATCAGACAGTCTGTGTGGCATCTGTCAATCTTTTTTTCGCTTTATTCCTTGTGCGTTTACCCGGTACTAGGCAGCGGTGTGTTGCTTTGATTGACCTTCCCTGCCATCTGCGATCCTTGCTAGCTATATATTTTGTTAGAAGCACCCGTGGCTCATCAGGTTTGCAGAGTTCGCCTGACCACATTTTAGAAGGTACTAAGAAAAGGAAAATAAATGTAAGCATCAACCAAGAGAACATAGGAAATATACATTCGATTACAAAGGGACAATGAAGAGAATGATAAAAACAAGCAGCAGATTAGATTATTTTTCGGGAACGCTGCTGCACTTTTCTCTACGTGGAAAGGTCGCTGCTTTGCTAAGGCAAACGTAAATGAATGGCCCTAAACCGTTCCACATTCCAAGCGCCTGGAAAACATTAACGGTCGCGAAGTCATTTCTATAACGTATTTGCAGTCCGACCAGTCATAGGGGCCAGTTTCAAGGACCATAAACGCGGTCGGAAATCGAATATTGAAAGTCAACTAATCAGTGGTCATAGGGGCAAGCTGCAAGTGCAGGCCGCCTTCTCCTTTCATTATTTCCATGGAGGCTGTCCGTTGCATCGCGTGCGCATTCATCTCGTTGACAGGCGCGTGTACGGCAGAAGTCAGCTCTGTGGATGCGAAAGAAACTGTAGGAAGTCACCGAGAGCAGCCGCAGACTGCAGAACAAACTGCTGATCGCGCTCACCCATTTAAGCCGTCGCGAGGTGTGCGCGTTATCTTCGAGACATCCTCAAATCCTTGACAGCAGCACTCGCGCTCTAACGTATTGCATTCAGCACAGCACCATATCTAAGAGCAAAAACTGCACGTGCATTTTTCATCCATCAGCGCATTTTGCGGTCTATTATCGCGTGTATGTCAAGTAAATCCCCTGTAGGTATGCTCGCAAACAGCCCCTGTGATCGACTCGGCTGTGGTCGTTGCAATTTCAATGTTCGTGAATTAATTCCTGCAAGTTCGCCCCTGCCGGCTGTAGCTGTGGGCAGGGGATGCACGCGAACACACCTTAGCAGGCTAAACGTTTTTTTCGCCGAGAACCCTGCCTAGTGCGCCGGCGCCTTACGTTCTGCACGCATGGCAACCCGCGCTGGGAAAATGCTTACTTTAATTAGCCAAATGAGAAGTGGTGGTGCAAGGATGTGGTACTTCTCAAATATTTTTCGGCACATCTAAAAGCATATTCGCATTTCCACCGCTAAGAAAGCATGGAATACCACGTGCTCACATAGCGCTTCACACCTTGACGACATGCATACAAGATTTTGTGTGCATGAGAGCGTACTAAAAACAAAGAAACAAACGCTTTGCATTTTCATAAGGACCGCAGCCTGCATAAAGTAGCCGATTCGACGGCTTAAGTGAGCACGAAAACGCTTCATCGGCTGCTTAGCTAGGACGCAAAGCGTGAAAGCCGCTGAGAGCTTGCGGTTCTGAAATAGCTGCTTACAACGGCTACACGCAGCCTAAGTGGTCAGGATGCGAGGTGAAAGATTAAGTTCTCGTGTGTGCGACTATAGCCTTTCCCTTCGTGGTCTGTCTTGCGTCGTTTTAATTACGAGACTCTTCGCAATGTCGGCTATGCACGCCGCGCGGCTTTCCTCGTATACCGACAATTGCCCATCTAGACGACGGAATAGCGTTCCTCCAAAAAGCTAACGAAAAAATCATTCATCGCCGCTTCACGAATCTTCATGTGGCGTCGTCATGTGTATCTCACTCATAAGGAATTTACTCGTTTATGGAGGGGGGGGGGGAGGGGGGGGCGTTTGGACTTTCGTTCTCTCACAGAAACTGAGATTCCGGGACCATGGCATAAACCTTCATCACAAAGAAAAGCGGTGAAGGCGCTCCTGAAGTTTTCAAAGCACTCGGAGTTGAGTCCCCGATTATAAAGTTTGCGCTTTAAGCGAGCGCCCTCTGGGGACAAACTAGATGTACCCGCGATTAATCCATTTCGTTGCTGTTCCTTATTTCGTTTTCATCCATTTCTTCCCCACCCCACGTTTAGGGTCGCCTACTGGGCATCGCCTGGTTAACCTCCCTGCCTTTTCGTCCCCCTCTTTCTCTCTCTTTCTGCTCGCTTATGAAATCAATGTTCTCAGTAAAAATGACACATTCTCCATCAGCTGACCCTAACCTATCAGGCTAGCCTGACTTATTACTCCCCTTTTGTATTTCTTTAATATAATAGTAACAATCATCCGGCCAAGGCAGGATTAAGTAAATGAAGTTTTTATCCGCATGGCTAGTAAGAAATTGAGGGGGGGGGGGGGGCGCTGCAGCAATCAGCATTGTTGTTTTGTTAGTTTCCAGCTTTGTTCTCGCTATATTTCTAAATGAGCTTTAAAACATATTTTTCATTAAAAAAAACCGGCTCCAGCCACGTGAACACCTGTTCTCGCTCTCTTCTATCCTGTGTGTGCGCGTGAGACAAAATGATGACTACTAACCTATAATTAAACATATCTATTTGCCACGCGTTAGGTGGCACAACATACGCATAACTTTAACAATGCTTTACGACTGCAGCTTCTCACGTCCATCTGAACAGCACTCATATATCCAGGTTTTACTCACTCAGTACCCTTTTTAAAAGTGTGGATCTTGTTACGCATACGTTACTTAATTAAGAACACATGCGTCTCCAAGGAGGGACTTGCCCCAATCTTAACCTGCTTTCATTTGTCGCACAACCTTACAGCGCCTTATAGAAACTTCACACCTTCCTGCGGCGTTTGTGAAAGACATTTCGCAGCTAGTTTCTCTCCGCCCCGCTGAACAAACGCGGCATGAACAACAACATAAATCCCGATTAAACTGCGAAACCCACCGATGCCTCCGATGTTTAGGGGTGCATTCTCTGCTGTCAAAAAAAAAAGAACGGAATCGAATAGCTCCTGAACTTCGATATTTTGCAACAAAAGGTCACAGAACTTTCAAACTACTACTGCTTTCTCGTCACGCGGCAAGCCACGGCGCCAGAGGCAAAACCGTCTGCAATCCTGCGCGCCTCGTGAATCATCTCGCTGTGTTGTTTCTTTCAGCTCACGAAGGTTGTCGCCCCGTGATAGTGGGCGTCTTCCAGTTTAGCAATGCCTGGCGGTGACAACTACGCGGTGGGATGAGAGCACCTTTCCTTTGGTGCTTTTTTTTTAGTTGTAGCTATAGCTACATTACGCTAGCACTTCGAGCTTTCAGCGTGGCACCCATAGAGCTGCGTAGCCGTCCTTGAGCTCTGTGGCGGCGCCGTGGCAGGTCACGTGGTTAGTCACGTGATGTGGAGCAGTTTCCGGCGGCGCGGCGCGCTGGCGAAACCGAGGGGCGGGGGGAGCGGGAGTGGAGAGAAGGGACAGGGGGTAGAGAGTGAATGCACGTCCAGGGATGAAGATGAAAAACGAACGTTCAACGAAACGGAGTGGCCAAAGACTGACTTTGCAATTCGACTGAGCGAGTTCCACTCAGCCAGATGTCGCTATCGCATAACTCCAGGTTTAAGCCGAGCTATTTTAACAAGCGATGAACAAGGGCGTCGTAATTAACTCCTGCTAAAGCGGAAAATGTTGCAGCAGCTGCGGCGTTTGGAAACATGGAAACCTGGTTTCTCTGCGTTGCAACCGATGCAAGCAGCACTTGTTGAATTGAGCGAAGGTCATTAAGGAACGTGATTTAAATCTTGCCAAGCAAGAAAATTACTTCAGAAAAAATAGTTATGACTCTGTGAAATATTTTTCTCAAACCAAAGTATTCATACCAAAAGCGACCACACCGCTGTCCCTGACGCCATTCCAAGAATAAGCAAAAAGAAACAAAAGCCGACACCTAGGAATAAATTCCCACATGTGGCATAACTAATAACCCTGTCTCTGAGACACTGCGCAGGGTATACAGAGAGAAAGACAGAAGAAGGGAAGAAAAGACGGACAGGTTAACGAAGCACATTGCCCTATTGCCTACCCTACAGATGTGCATGGATGTAAACGGAGTGAAAGAGAATAGACAGAAAGAACGGACGGGGGCTTTGCCGGTCATGTCCCATAAGACACGACTATGGTCATGAGTCCGTGCTCGTCAACAAAAACAAAAAGAAGGATACGTCTAGAGTTTATGTGTTCGGACGGTCACTCTAGTCTATCTTGCACGCACTTAAGAAAAGACGCGGCTTTGAGACCCTCAAAAATGACCAAAAAATTATTTCTTAATAATTTTTGTACCCGCTAGTATACCCTGTTCTTTATGCTCTACCGTAGTTTAATTCATGAGATGGACCGGGAAGCGCTCTTAACAAAATAGTTTGGTGAACTGCTGCGGATGTGCGTTGCAGAGAAACGCTCGAAGAATGGGGGGGGGGGGGGGGGGGGGGCTTTCTTTATAACGGGCTTAGATACTCACCCTCCGGAGCAAATTTCTTACCGACTCTCTTATGTGTTTTTATTCTGTTTCTTTTGTTGCATTCCTAGGACCACATTGCAGGCCAAAGCATTTTTTTTGCTTTCAAATTTTTTGAATTTTAAATTTCTTGTGAGAAGCTTACTTCTCACTCCAAATATGTCAACGGGCACTGCATAGCAAATATTCTAAACCAAAATTTCTGCCTTGTAAAATAGAAATTCTAGCAAAATCTTGATCTCTAACACTCCAGCTGGGACGCAATGAACGTTAAACCAGCATTTGGCCACATTTTCTTTTCAAAAGATTCACGAAGCGTTTTCAGATGATTCAGAGGCAAAATATATGTTACCAAACAATTTTCCGGAGATAGACCATGAAATTTTGGTTAGAGTAGTCGTAAAACAATTTATATTAGCCACAAATATTTTATTGTAAATACATTAGGAAATAAAAAGAATTGCTGGAAGCTCCATCCCCCCTTAAGTCGCGCGAATGGCCTCTGGCGGGAAGGAACCTTTAAGCCGCAGACCTGGCATCTTAGCTTCGGTGAAGGGCGACGCTGGGATTATGCTTAGGTCTCAAAGCCAACTGTGAAGGGGAAGGCGAGAGGCAACACGGATGCTCACCAGGTTTAGCTAAGATGCCGAAAAAAGATGTGTAGTACGCGCTGCGAAAGTGAGGCGAGTGAAGAACGACCAGAGCTACAGAATCTACCCAAAGGGTATAGCGGAGTGCCTGCGGCAGAATCCTGGAGCCACCAAAATTGAGATGGTGGTTTCCATCATCAAATTACATCTTTGGAATTTCAGTTCCCGCTCCGTGCGCACGCTCGAAGACGACTCGCAGCAGCACTTTCCATCCGCACGTTTTAAAAAGCGCTGAGGACGTGAGAGTGTAGATTAATGGTTTCGTCTGTGGCTCAGAATGTTCTTCGCATCCCCTTTTTAGCTCTACCGCAGAGTCCCGCTCCCCTTTTCTCATTTACTCAACGCAGACGTAGACACTAGCTCGGTGGGTGTATGGCTGGGGGGAGACCACAGCAAAAACAGGAGCACAGTGAACGAGGGCCACTAGAGTGATCTGTTCAGGCAGTGATCTGTTCAGAACCTTCGAAACAGCCGCAAAAGTAAAAACGGGCTCACGAGAGAAGCTAATTAATGCGACTCTCAAGTTCCGGCACTACATCAAAATCAAGTGCATCAGCTCGGCTACATCCGCTACAGGAAACATGCATCTCTTGACTTTATCAAAAAATGCCCGTTGTGTGTTAGATGCTGCGACACTGTTTTTTGCAAATCTCCCTAATTTGATCTCCTCACCTGATTTCAACCAATTCCAGCCTGCGATTTATTTTCTATGGAGTACCCTCTGTTACCCTAACTGACCCCAGGTTGCATGTTCTTCGCATGAGATGTCTTGGCCAAGGCATTTTTTCTCTTGATTTGAGCTTCGCCATTAACATGGGTTTGTTCTCTGGGGCAGTGTAATCAACAAAACAAAAAAGGCAGAAAAAACGACGATACCTCGCTTTCTCGGAGAAAATGAACATTCGGAATGACTGCCTCTTTGATACGAAACTAAGAGAGATTGAAAAAGCCTTCTCTTTATTTATTACTTCCCTGTTTTTAATCTAATTCAGTTACGTTTTAATGCTCCCTTCACCTTGTCCAATGCGGTCCGCTTAGATAAAAAAAATTATCTGAATACTTGTAGAATTCTATTTTGTTCATTTTATTTCCCGTAATATTCTTGTCGTTGGAGCACAGGCACGTGGATGTTGAAAATTTTCACCCCCTAATTACTTCTTGCGTCAAGGCTGGATTTGATATTCTCTATGTATTGTTTTCTTTAGAAAACTGAGGAAAAAACGTGCAGCTTAATTCAGATGTTTTTACGCAAGCTCTTATCATCGTACCCACAGACACTCGCAGTTGTTTTTCTTTGAAGTCGCGCTCCAGGTAACTCTTCCTGAGTGCTCTGCTCCCGAAGAAAATGCCCTCAACGAGCTTCACGGTGGGCTTTTGCCTTGTCCTTGATATTCTTGGAAACCGCAGCGTTGCTTAAGAATCCAAACATGGTGTAGGAGAACTTCGTTCGGGTTTAATTATGACACGAGTAATCAGAGTGTCCTGTTAAAGATACGTGGGCCATTTCCAGGAATCCTTAATTAAAGGTTAAACAAAGGCAGCAGAGACAGGGAAACGATAATTACGCCGGGAAATATTAACATCATAAAGCTCGGAGCAGACAGCACCGCAACACGCGCTTATATGGGCTTATAAGCTAGGCAACCCGTAAGCGTACATTAGGAAAGAACAAGGAATGAACTTTAACAGTCGTGTCAAGAGACACACGATGAATCGCGCCCAGATTCTCTCCCTCCTGATTCGGAGCGTTCTCTAGCCAGTGCTTCAAAATAAATTGAATTGTTCTCGAACACTGGAAAACAGTATTGAGGTAAATGCAGCCCCTAGCTTTGCTAGACCTTGCTGAACCTTGTCGCTTTGCCCAATATTCAAGGCCATAGGTATAAGTACTACGAACACCTTCATAAGAGTTGAACGCTTCATGATGCGGAACACAACTTCGCCCACAGAACCATCGATACAGCATGCAGTGCGATGTCGGAGTGAGCATCATTTTTGGGAAAGCTATCTAAATAAACAACGACTTGCCTTTTGTGAACGTTGAGCGAATTGTTGAAACCAATTTCTAAAACTTGGAAATAGATTCGATTCGCTTCTAATAATTGTGAGAGTGTACTATTTGATTCGTTCAGTGAATCGAATAGAAGTATAATTGATTCGCCCACGTTCAACATTCTTGCACAAAAATTTTCAATATGGGAATGTTGTAAGGTTTTCTTATGGAAAAATGTAAGGTTATTTTCATTCTTCTGATGCATAGCAAAATGTTTCTTTTAAAGCTTTTCCATTGCTAGTATCGAGGAGTTAGCGCTGCCATGCAAAACTAATGGGAACATTTAAGATGATAGCAAAAACTTTAATAGCAATAATTGCAAGTCTGTTGACGATCTGCGTGTATATTGATTCTTGTATCAAAACATTACAAAATACAAAAAATTGCGTACCTGACCTTTTTCTCAATGAAAAATTCTTTTGTTCAGGATATTTGGTTATGATTTCCGCGTTCTCGTGGGTACTCTATCATTTTAGGACTGAATATGGTTTATTTATTGGACTGTTTTATAATAAGTGCCAGCCAAACAGAAAGAGGAAGCGCACAGTAGAAATAATTACAAAACTGGAAAATTTAATATATATGAGGAGAACCACAAAAAAAACTGAGACATGTCTGAAAGGGTTTTTAAAGCCGCGCTTTAAACAAGACCATATCCGCCTGAGCCGTGAACGACGACCTATAACTATGACTATCATTGGTCTTCACAAGGTCTCTACGTATGTGTGGGACCTTCCGTGATGTTCATTGACTGACTAAAGAGGAAAAGTGATCGTAAAAAACTAAAATGCTTTTAAATTGCGACGACCTTTTATTCTTCATAGCATCGCGTTTCAGTGATTAACGTCAAACATTTAGCGATCAACGCGGGCCAAATACAAGACCAGATACCGATTTACTCGTACAGATTCCGATTTCGCTCATAAGCTGGATTTCGCTCCCACTTTCGCTTGCCTAGAACACGTTCTGGGCGTGTTTAGGGCAAAACACACGATATCTAGCGATAACATTTAGTTAATAATGGTCTGGATGTGATCATGTGCAATCAAACTCATAGGATCTCATCGACAAATTTGCCATCCTGGATTTTGAAGCTGTGGAACACGCAGTTCGGTCGTTCTAGACATGTGTTTTGCCCTCTGTACTCCCATGCAACCCGATTTTCGAGCTCCAAGCATTCCAGTAGACAAAAGGAAATCGTAATACTGCCTCCTGCCAGCAGTTTATTTCAGGCATTTTCTCTCATTTTTTTTTTCACCTTGAGTTGAAGCAAGCTCTGCGTGCTTCACGCTTGCATGTAACTGAGGCAGCGCTGAGGGCGATACCAACCTGCGTCTTTTCAGAGTTCGTAGTAGATACTCCTTGATTCAGCGCCCTCGCCTGGCGATGGTTTACGCGAGGCTTGCTTCGGTAAACCAGCCACCCTGCTGCACTGTTGGAGTTCTCGGCGACCATGCGTCACCAGCGCAGATTACTTTGCCCGCCGTTAGTGCTCTCGGAACGCCATTTATTCCCCCTTTTGCGCGCAAAAAACAAAAAAAGAACAATAAAATCCGCATCTCGTCAAAATATATAGGACTTAAAAACTCACCAATCTTGTAAACCGTAAACTGCGGGCGGAAATAAATTGCGCCTGCTGATATTTTAAAGTATCGTCTGTTTGTGAAATACGGTAAATCCATAGAACTATATTTCCAAGTGGAGCCTCGGGATAGAAACTGACATA
Organism: Amblyomma americanum; assembly: GCF_052857255.1. Lineage (NCBI taxonomy): Eukaryota > Metazoa > Arthropoda > Arachnida > Ixodida > Ixodidae > Amblyomma > Amblyomma americanum. Next base: position 186,158,730 of record NC_135500.1, read on the forward strand.
AAACGCCTGCACGCAACTAAAAATATTATTCCATAGTCACACTTCTTTAATATATTTGGCTATAAATATCCAAAAAACATGCACAAACCTTGGACCAAAAAAAGAAGCTTTCTTCGTTTTAACCTACGGCACATTGCATTGCGCGTAATTCAGCTGAAACATGTTGACGCTCTTTTTCGTGCAAGAATCTTCGCAGGCTACATTTATCTTTGGTATAACGTGAGCCTGCACAGGCGAACGAAAAGCTAATTTTTTTAGTAAGCTACTTCATGCCTTATTGGAAATTTTCTTTTATAATAATAGTGTCCTTTCCTTTTTCTCTGTGCTTTTGTAGCGATGCAGAGAGATATATCCTCCAACAAACGCTACCCGTAGGAAAAAAATGTTAAATAAAAGACAAATCTAATGACACTGCAAATATTTTATCCTCGGTTTCTTTTACATAAGAAAAAATTTATATCAGGAAAACTTTATATAAGGAAAAGTAAGAAAAAATCAGGCTTTCAGCAGTGCAGTCGCAAACTCATTTTTCGTCTTCGCTCCCTCGTAATTTATGTTACGTAGACATGAACTACTGGTGCTAAATTTTTGTTCCGGAAGAAAAAGAAACGGGCTCACTTCCGGGAAATTTCATTTGTTGGCGCCAGCTTTTCGGCGTTGGTACAGAGTGAAAAGATTTATAACCCGTTAAAAGGAGCAACATGTTTAATGTGAGCATCCGTACTCTCTATTAAATTAAGCTACCGTCAAGCGGCACGTGCGACCGACCTGTTCGCAGATGAGCTTCGTGCTTCGAAGTACGAGATTAATGCACTTGGCGAAATAAAAAATTAATTGTCTACATCCCCTTAACTTCGTTTCAATTGAGCCGCTTCCTGACATTACCATTCTTCATGCCTTACAATTCTGGACAAAGACATTTTTCAACGGGAAAAAGTTTATGATAGATTTTTTTCATATATTGAAAGATTTCACTGTGACAATCAATGTATCCGCAGATCTCTCGTGAGAAGGCTTGCAATTTTTTGCTATTTCTTTTCTGCTGTCGTCAAAACGTTCCCCGTTGGTTTTCATGGCAGTCTTAACTAATCGATGCGAGCGATTGAAAAACTTCAAAAGAAAAATTTTGGTATGCTTCGGAAAAATGGACCATTACCGTCAATACTTTCATAACAGCAGCTTAAGAAGCTCTAATATTCAAAATGTTTCTCCAAGATTAATGGAAGTGCATTGATTTATCTGCTGTTAAAATTTCATTTTTCAGTACCTACTTATTGTCTCATCTGGCCTGCTCAGCTTTGACCTCTGAGACAAGACGGTCTTCATAATATGACATTTTTCTTGCGTACATGACTCTCCCTGTCGAATTGTTTGGCAACTACGTGTGATCCACGGGGACGAAATTTTTTTCGAGGCTCTCAAAAATTCATGAAGTGCTTTCCTGCAACGCATCAATTTCGATCAAAAGCCTCTAATAATGTGAACTCCTATTGAGAAAAAAGGTTGAAAACGACAGTAGTAGAGTTTTACCAACTAAGAAGTCTTAAAACGAATTAACCCGCCGCAGTGGCTCAATGGTTAGGGCGCTCGGCTTCTGAACCGGAGTACCCGGGTTCGGACCCGACCAAGGCGGCCGCGTTTTGATCGAGGCGAAACGCAAAGGCGCCCGTGTGCTGTACAATGTCAGTGCACGTTAAAGATCCGCAGATAGCTGAAATTATTCCACTACGGCACCTCTTTCTTTTTTCCTTTCTTCTCTCAGTCTCTCTTTTATCCCTTCCTTTACGGCGCAGTTCAGGTGTCGCCGAGATCTGAGACAGATACTGCGCTGTTTCCTTTCCCCGAAAACCAATATTCAAGCCAATTTTCAAACGAATTGCTAAGCTAGTTGGTACATACTGAATGAAGGAAAAGTTCTACAGCACTAAAAAAAACGAGTACATAGTCGTGTTTTTTAGCGCTGTGGAAATTTTCCTTTATTCAGGAAGCCCTAATCCCATGAGTTCTTGAATGCATGCTGCATTTGTTCGCATCCCCCTCTGTCGCGTTCGTCTTAGAATGTCGAAGCGCTAATAGTTGACAGCTATTCTTTCTAACCACACATTCTGATAGGATATTCGAATTACTGTGAATTCATGTATGCTTATGGGTTACATCATCGAGGAAGGAACTGCAAGATGTTTTGCGCTATTCCAGATCATTAAATGGAAGCATGATCTGCATCCTTAGTGGTTTTTGAGAATGCTCGCTGCCCGGCCACGGAAACGGGTTCCATTTCTTCACTTATCTAAGTTGCATTCCTCACGTTACCTCAGAAGGAAACAAAACGCAAAGAGCGGCCCCGCTACAAATTGTTTTGGTGTCGCGGTTTTTGAAAAAAAAAAAACGCGGTACGGAACGAGCAGGGAAACTTTTTTCATGGCGCACCTTCAAGCTGTAGTGAACGTATTTTCTTTATTTTCTTCATTATTGCATTATAAGCCCCTCTCGGGTTTGGTAATGCGAATGCCACACGATAGCTCGTCATAGGCTACAGCGGCACTGCGCTTATATCGCTGGAGGCGTGATTTTGCAACGATAGCGTCACTAAGTCATATAATGCCAAGGTCACCGGGCCGAGCTGGAGCATGCGACGAGCAACAGGTGCGCCGCGCGTGACATCAGAGTTGCGCCGTCACCGCTGCCGCCGCCGACTCCCCAGCCGCTCTGCCCTGGTCGCGCATGCGCAGTAGCTACAGGTGCACTGGGCATGCGCAGTTCAGCAACAAATGCGCGTCTTCATGTGTGCTTTCCACAGTGCTCGTCTTGCGCACTGGCTTCATTGCTATCACCAGGAAAACACCTTCTGGTGAATAAAGAGCTTTACCACGTGTAACCATGTGTATGAAGATATGGCGTACACACTAGGTTTAAACGGAGCTAAACCATAGGCAATTTTTAAAACACAAGAGGCGACAGAGCACTAAGTGAAAATTTAAGTGATGCTACATTGGACGCCTAAACAGATTAGATAAAAAAGAAACGTTATTACATAACCGTTTCTTTCGTACGTAGCTTGACCGTGAAAAACTGTTATAGGGAGCTTGTCTCTGATCACCTTTTGTAAATTGTCCGCTTTTGCATCTGGTCAGCGCGCCTAACAAAAGAAGGTTTACACTATGACTAGCGTGATGTCACCGCCATCACCGTCACGGAACGCGCGCAGTGCCACGGCATACGCCCAGCCGGAACAAAAGCAGCTAGAGAAACCCAATTATCGCCACGCTGAAGAGCGAGCATGTCAGCGTCGCCGCAAACAGGGCACTGTTTTGGGCGCAGCCGGCGGTGCAGCCGCTCGTTGCGGGGACCAGACCGAGCATCGCCGTCACCTGAAAGCCGCCTCAGCCCGTGAACGTCGGAAGTGACTGCGGCAGTACGCTGCGGCCGTGCCTGGCCCCTCGACGGCTGCCTTAGGCGACGGTGATAGAGAGTCGCAGTATGCACTTCCGCCCGCTCAGCGTAAGCAGGCCGATGATGACGAGACGCGCGCCCGGAGGAACGCGCCAGCTTTCCGCTTGAGTAAGCCATGCTAAGCTGTATCAAGCAGTCTGGTGGATGGGTTAGGAAGCTGGAGGGGATCGGGTGGAAGCAGCAGGTACAGGATAGGGCAAAATTTATAGGATATGGGAGAGGCATTTGCCCTACTGTGCACGTAGTCAGGTTGATCGTGATGATGAAGCAGCAAAAGTAGGCGTTTGTAATTTTTAAATGCTACCTACTTCGGATTTCTTTCCTGGTTGGTAATCAAGTTAAAGTTTGGAGCTTCGCCGGAGACCACCTGCTAGTGGCACTCCTTTTTATGTTGCTTTGTGTTGCTAGAATTAGGATGTAGTGTAAAAAGCATAATGTCTGATGATATATAACGTACAATGCCCAATATTTAAACTCCTAGATATTGAGAAACTTTTCCCTCTTATCAATCCTATCTGCCTCAAGGATCAGTCTGAGTCACACATTATCAGAGTAAGAGAAATGACGGCGAAAGCTCGATTGCGGCGTTCATTATTCCCGGCAAGCTTAGAGAAGAAATATCTTATCCACACTCGCAAAAAAAAAACATGATCCAGTACGAGCCAGCAGATTGACTGCGCTAACTTTTCGAGTGTATTAGTGCTAGCGACTGAGTGCCAGTGTTCCTTATGATTTCGTGGTTCGGATATTAGCGTCATAAAAGCTTGTTTGGTAGGCAATAGCAAGCTCAATCTTGTATCTACTATAAGGCGCTGCCTTACGCATTACTCTTATGTGCTTAAAGCACACTGTTTTTTATCTCTCATTTTTTCTCTTCTTCCCTATATCTAAAAAAAAACTATGCGGTAATATAGAAGTTAGGCTTGATTAAGCTCGTCAGAAGACTAATTCGACAATTCTTTTAGAAAAAGCTTGACATTCGCACCAAGCCTTCGTTATAGCAGCGAGGTCGAACGGCGTACACTGGATATCACAGACAGTTCGTCCGTCGAAGAGCGTTGCAAATTAATTCATCTGATTAGCTGACGCGAGTTCTAGCTTCCGCTGTGCTGCACACTTCTAATAATGCGAAACTTAGTTTGTCTCAGCGTATGGCTCAATCCTATACATGGCGTTGACTAATGACTCCAGACAGCAAAACATCCCTGGACGATTTTCTTTCAGTCGCTTCGAACTGCCCATTTGTGATCGACGATGAAGGTTTTACCCGTGACCCTGTCTTTCCTTTTTTTTTTTTCAGGGGCAAACGCGTTCTTTCCGTCCGGTGCGGGAAGGAAACTTATCGTCAAGGTATACGACAAAAGAAAACACTAAGAGAAATCAAATAAGCAGGAGCGAGACTGCATGGCCCTAGCGAACGCATAAAGCAAGCATCCCGCCGTTTCGGGGGAACCGCACCACAAAACTTGGGCAATGATAAATTTCTCCTAACACGAACTTGACAAATGCGCTCTCGGAACGATGACAGAGTCGTGCCGGCTCCCCTGCAGGCTCTATTGTCTCGAGGTTTCTGCTCGGCGTTGTTTGTTATCCTCTCATTTTTTTATTCCTCTATCTTTTTGAGGAAGTGCATCGCATGAACGGTGGCTCTGGTAGTGGCGTGCTTAAGTGGAGAAAAGGTGAGGCCGTCTTTTACTACGCGAAAGCGTGTGCAGCTCATTCCGTCGAAAAGCCTTCGGCGTAGTAGTAGTCGGCACCACTTGTCGGAAATAATCGGGGACTGCGTAAAACAAATCTTATCATGATAATTTGAGGTTCTATTGATTTGTGATTGATTGGTGTATGATAGGTTATGATGAGTGAATGAAATCATTGTAATTAATTCATTATTTGATAAATAAAAAAATCACAAAACTAAAAAATCGAGAAAGAGAGTTGAAAGGTGTCAAAATGCTCAGAAATAGAAGTCTATGCTTTATTATGATAATTAAGAAAAATTGGTGTGCGTAATTATCCAGTTAATTAATTACCGGCTTTAAAATAATTGAACATGCGTTCAAAGGTGTTAAACTGTTCAGAATGGAAAGCCTAAACCACTACGCTCTCGCGTCATACCTTTAAGGCGGAGCTTAAGTGTGCTAATTTTTCTCTAATATTTAATTCCGTTCTCCCCTTACTTCATCGCGACTGTTTGTCTCAGAAGAGCGAATATGTAACCAATCAGGCTTATGGTTAAAAAGAAGGATTTTGAGATACTGAGGGATTGCTTATTCGCCCCTTACAAAACACGGATGAAAAATAAAGTATGCTCATGTTATGACAAGTAAATAAAAAGTATATTGAAGTTGGTCAGACTTCAAGTTTAACCGAACAGAGGGGAAAACTGCTTAGTTTATTTTCTCGGTGGGAAGCTTGTTTTAACGTGAGCACACACTTATTTATTGACAGTGGAACATGGCGACGCTCGTAGGGCGTTTGTAGACCTTTATCACGATTCTGCTGCTCTTGGGAGCCTTCCGCTTATTAAAATGAAAACGGGGTGTTTTTCCGTCTATTTCGTAGCATGACATCCATGTAGCACAAACGGATAGGCGAAACATAAGGGATCAATCTTCTCGCTATGCTGTTTTTGTAATGAATTTTCAGGAAGTGCTAAATAATAAACGTGAGAAAAAGGCGATAACCCACAGCGTTTTTAATAAAGAATCAAGCGCTCGTGTGGCGCCATTCATTTGCTGCAGTTGCGGAAGATTGCAGAATTGATCGCAGTGCGTTTTTGAAAACACTGAGTGAGTGTCCATAAGTCTTGCACGTATCATGTATGCCCTGTACTTTCCCTTTTCATCATCTCTGCTCACGGGTCAATGGTTGAAATGAAAAGGTAGATGAAACACATGGACATTCATAATCACATACCACGGAGCCAGGATTAAAAAAAGAGAGCATCTCTTCAACAGAAAGCGTTTTGTTGTAGCGGGCAAAGAAAGGTATTGTGCGAGCGGAGACTTACTACTGAAGACGTTTACTGCATTACCGGAAGCCTCGTGCGAACGCCCAGTTGCAAGGTAGAGCAACTACGCGTGCACATTAGGCGTCCGGTAATAAGTCATACATGCGCGCTAGTACATACGCGATGTGCTAAATCTCTCTAATGAGCCTCTAAACTCTCCATTCACCAGTTCTTCAAGTCTTGACTCTGACTTGTTTTCAATCCTAGAAGACACTTTTGCACACATAGATAATTCAGCGTATCTGCGGCACTTTATCATCGGTTGTGGAAGTGACTCTACAGGGTCCGGGTGCGTGACCGCAGTGGTCATTTTTCAATACAGCTACTAAAAATTTTTTACAGTAACGCTTTAATGCAGGTTGAAGCACGTATTGTTAATGTAACTGATTCCGAAGAATGGTGATGGTTCGGGCTAGTGGGTAATTCACACGAGGTTCCATTGTGCAAAACAATGAAGGGGCGATACACAAGATCCAAACTTCTATTAGACTCTTTATTTGGCGCTCACAAGGATTATAAAGGTACAAACCAGGTGCGAGAGCGGAAGCACGTGAAAGAATATTGCTCTGACAGTGTGGAATTTCACAACAGACACCTTAAAATAAAAACAAAACTAAAGCAGTTGCGACCACAGGAAAACCTAAAAGCTGGTATGCACGTTTCATATTTTCGCACCCCGAAGAAAGCGGTGTCTTTTCTTGAGGGGCTGCTCACACACCAGCCTTTTTCATTGAGGAATTGCAATTGATAACTAGCCGGATAGCCTTTCATGTGGTTCCCTCTCGCACTTAGCTTGTACCTTTATGAACCCCATGAGCGCCAAATAAAGAGTTTAGTGGAAGTTTAGCTGTTGTGTCTTGTTCCTTCCTTCTTTTGCGCTATGGTACCTCGTGTTGTTTGGTTTGGTCCTGGTTTGGTTCTCGTTTTATAGGATTTAAGGTCCCAAAGCGACTCAGACTATGAATGACGCCGTCGTGGAGGGCCCCTAAATATTTCGACCACGTGGTGTTCTTTAACCTGGACTGAAATCCCTCACTACACGGGCCTCTAGCATTTCGCCTCCATAGAAATGCGACAGACGCGGCTGGGACGAACCTCATGTAATTCTGAAGACTTGTACTATATCACCGGCAGGTTTTAATCACAATAATACTTCAATCAAATAAATAAAGATGGACTCGAGAAGCATGTTTCAGATCGTGTGTCCTTCTGCCAGCTCGCCTCTTAGCAATTCTTCTTTTTAGGATAATTTTACCTTTCTATAGTTATACCTGCCTCCTTCTATCATTTTATTCGACGCACATGCCTTCTTAAAAACACTCCAGGTTTCTTTTCTGAAAACCTGGCAGTTTCACTTTTCTTCTGCTTGGCCTCGTAGTTTTTATATCGTAAAACAGCAATGCATTAAGCAATAACTTATAAGGATTCGCAGCAAGGTTCTCAGGCGCGTACTTTCGCGTGGAGGAAGCACTTCGGCCCACAAAGGCGGTTCTCCAACTGCACTTCGCGTGCTTGTTACGGGCGGAAGCTCTTCAACGAGCGCACAAAACAGCCGGCAGAAGCCGGAATCGCTGGTCTCGTTTCCTCAAATCGCATCGAAACCAATTCTGCGCGGAGTGGACGTACCTGCGTCTTCCGTAATCTGATTCGCGCGCTATGCCTCTTTGACTTCATGATGGCTCGTAAGGATCTCTTTTTCAGCGATCACGAACCGTTGGTTGCCAATAACTGTCGGTGCGGAAGAAACTAATGGGGAAGAACTAGTCCACAGAGACTGTCAACGGTTGTTTACTTTTGATAATCACCTGCGTGAATGTCTCTCCCTGTGCCCACCAATTCATCAGCGAATACATCTAACGGCAATGTACTGTTCTCTGGAGCACCCATTTTTTTTCTACTCTTTAATACCTCAAGGTCACAATGGAATGAATTATACCGGTAAAACACCGCAACAAAAAAAAAACACGGACCGGAAGAAAGGAAGTCGTTTTTTTTTTGCACTGTTTAACCAGGAAGCATATTTATCAACTGACCTAACTAAGCGTTTCATTAACAAGATATTTATATTACATCAATAGAAACATGTTTGCGGAATAAGCGGTCAGAAAAAACCGGTTTCCTAAACCCTATGTCAACGCTACGTAAGGTGCCACGATGCCCAACGCAAGACCCAGAGCTGCCAGGTGCCGGATCTTGGTTGGTCTCAGTGCAGGGCAGACGCACAAGTGGCCGCTTCTTGGAATCCAGGACACACGAAGCACACAGGGGAGGTAAGTGAACCTAAAAAGAGAGGCAAGTTTCAAATTTTTGTCGGAGTTCGGGCCATCCTTAGTAAAATGCTCTGAAATCACTTCCGGTGCTCCCTTCTCGTCAAAAGGATAGTAACGCCATCCAAGCTGAAGAGTACAGGTGCTAATGAGTTTGAAGCCGCCAGGTGGCTCGCTTAATCAAAGCCTGCTGTCAGTCGAGTTGGTGCATAGACAATTATGCAATGCACAGCGCTGGAAATTAAAGAAAGAAAAATATAGAGGACACAAGAAAACAGCATGAACCTGCGCTAAATCTGCCTCACTCTGCGCGCTGAGGAGGCCTCGTGGGACTTCAATCGCTTGCGAGGTATGGGCCGCAAGACGATGAGTGCTTTGGGCGAGCATGGGCAGCTATTGACGCGTCGAAATAGGCTAACTCCTGTAATGGCGCATGAGCGAGTCGCGATATTGGCCAAGGGGTGTACAGGATAGTAGCTAGAGAAGAAAGCGCCTCTGGCATAGAGACAAATTCCGCCCAAAGAAAAAGGAATGAGGTACAGCCTCTATCAAAGGTATAGAGCCCAAGAGTTTTGCTTCTAAGCATTATAGCGGGGCTCTCTAGTACATCCGGCAGTCCCAAGCTAGGAAGAGTTGAGGACGAGAGTTCATTCCGCCTTCCAGAGATTAAGGTCGATGAACGTGCAAAACGAGTCATGCTGCAGAGCTGAGAAGTAAATCTCTTGGGCTGTAAATAATTGGCATAGGGTGTACGATTGTTTCCTGCTCAGCACTCTCCAATCAGCAAGAATGTAGGCATTGTTGCGGCACTGACTCGTGAGTGTATACGACATCCTCTCTAGAAACAAGTGCCGCACTGCTTTTCTCTTTTAGTGCACTGGTCTGCACAGGCTTTGTAATTTTTCTTCGATTTCACAGTATGCGGTGCGCATGCTTGCCTGAGATCGATAACTGACCGCATATGAATGTCATTTTTTCATTTGCATTTTAAAATTCAAGACCCATTTTCTTTAAATGAGTTCACCTTAGTGCTCGACTCTAATGAAATTCCTTTCTTACGAAAAGTAGGCGTGGCTACTCCTCTGCAGCTGCTTAACCTTATCGACTTACTTGTAAACTTCTTTTTGTTATCAACCAGCGGACATCGGCGGTGCCTCACTTGTGTATGTATTGTAATTCTGAGCACGCCATCGTTGCGTAATTGTTTCGGCGTAGTTTTTTCATTACGTGTGGACAGTAGCTTTAAAGATTTACTTAAGTTACTAGGTTTAACTTGAGCGCTTAGTTTGGGATGCGCGTCGGGGGCCTACTTTGTGGCTTTTAACACAATATTACCAAATTCATTCTTTCCACCTGTACTGTTGCTAGCTGCCGCTTACTTCAACGCTGACTACTAGCGGGCAGTGAATACCTCCGGCTCAGCTATCATACGTGGCTGTAATCGAATTACATGAAAGCGGAAATTTGAATCTTGAAAGAAGATTGAAATATAAGGCCTCGGCAGCAACGAACGCTCCGTACACAGTTCTGTGTTTGCTTTGTAAGAAATTTAAGCGTCAATAAATTCCAAAATCCCCTTTCTCTCTCTCTCTGTGGGCACTTTAATATTGCTGTGATGATCATTGCTGCATTGCATGGTATAAGAGATCTGTGAAAAAATTTACCTTGTCATGTACATTTACATGTTCAGCGCTTATTAATAGCTGTTCCGTCTCGAAGTTTCCGATAACTTTCAATGCTTCATTATTGAGTTAAATACTCAATACTGACCGCGGCATTTCAACATTAGAGCGTCAGCCCTTCTTGGCTCGTTGATCTATTTCGAGCCGTCGTCATTGTCGTTGTGTGCTGTGGTGTCGGCGTTGCCATCCGCAGCGCACGTTTTGAAGAAGACCATGAAGACTAAATGCCAGCAGCGCTCATTCGTCATCGTGATAGGCGAGCACGGGTCTCCTGTTTTTGCTGTCTCCAGCCGTTGGTTGTTCCCCGCCCGATCTGGCTCAACGTCTTCCGGTGCTTGTTGTCTTTACACCAGCTTTAAATCGCCTCTTCAAATAAAATAATGTTTCCAGAGTTCATTTCTTAGTTCCAGCTGCGTAGGCGTCGACGCCATTCACAGCACTTAACACAGCATAACCGCATCGCGCCAAGACGCGGCGAACCAGTATGGTGTGTTTATGTTTCTGCGGAAGCACCGCGGCTTTGGTGGCGCGATGGGTGAACTTGGGAGCCCGTTAGGGCCTTGATGAGGCCGTCTGCGGCACTGTATTTCAGATAAGAAAGCCGGTGGGACTGTGTGGAAAGCACATGGTGCACAAATGGGCACGTGTGCACCGAGTGATACGTGTATATCTATTGACGCATGGAAAAAAAATTTCTAGTTACTCCTCCATCGGCCATCACACTTTCAGCGCACATTCCTGTCGTGGTGTCGGTCCAAAACGCATGCACGTAAGACACATGAACACCTTGCGCGACACGAAAGCTAGAAAAGATGTTTGCGCTCATGTTCGTGACATTACGTTATGAAGCGTCACACAATCCCCTAGCTGTGCCGTGATGAGTTACTATGAAAACGCAGAGGTCTGATTGTAGTCCTTCTACTTTACTTGGTCAACTATGTTAAGACAAACCCACCCCTTGTCTGCAACAATGTAGTCGTCGCCATAAGCCTGTCTCGCTCTTAATAGATGGAGTGCGTATAGTTCAAGGTTTGTATCCTAACCTTTTGCCCCTTTAACACCTTAGTACTGCAGTAATCAATGCTTACGCATTAGCAGGTGAACCGTTGAGCTTGACAGGTATGGTTACTTACATGCAAATGAGGATAACCTACGCTTGCAACTACGCCGAGAGAATACGCTGAGGTTCCACATCGTGGTCCTGGGGTCCGCGTCCGACAAACAAGTGCCAATCAGCCTCCGGAGAATGTGCAGTCACGTACGGTGCACGTTCCGGAAGAACTCGGCAATGATCGATGGAGAGGACGTGATCAGAATTCAAAGCTAAATGACGGGCACCCTTTCAAACGGGGGAGAGGGGGGGGGGGGGAGAGGGGGAGGGCAACAAAGACACAACAATGCACCCCGCTCAGTACTGGAAGCACCAGGGCTTTTGGGGGCGTTCATGAAGATGAAGGGACTGTTGCTTTCCAGGGACGTTCAGCGAAATCTAATAAGTATTGGTGCATCTGAAACGAACCTCTCCCGTGTGGAAGGGGCACCACGTCGCTCGCTTCGTTACGTCGCGTGACTACCTTGGTAGTAGGCGCCCATGTGCGCGCGACACTGTTGCTGAAAGAAGGAAATCAAGCATTGATTTGTTTGCAAGTAGTTAGAAGGCAGCTATCGCGTGTTGACTTAGTTAAATGTTAAGTATTCTCGTTAGAGGGCAGCTATCGCGTGTTGACTTAGTTAAATGTTAAGTATTCTCTCGCTACTTATTGCTACTTAGGGATTAAACTTCAAGCCAAGGATTCATGTTTTTATCACAAGACAAATATTACAAATATTCGGGTGTTGTGCAGGCATTTGATCGGAAAGAAACAAGCACGATGCGATCAGGAGTACTGTTGCAAACACGCAGCAGGAGATTTTTTGTGCCTAACCTTCTAAAATCTTATTTTCTGGAACACACACATGCACGTGTGTCTCCTAAGTGCCTCTCAATACATAGATCGTTTAGATAAGCGCGTTTCCGAAAGAGGTATATGCGGCACTCGTGGCGAAAACGAACATTTTTTGGAGTGTAGGGGAATTGTTTAATTAACTTTATATCAGAAGAGGCGTCTTGCCTCGTTCTATAGCGCCAACCCATCGACAACAATGGCTGCGCCGTCGAGCGTAGCGTCAAATGGAAAGCAGCCGGCGGTGCATGACAAAGAGAGGCTGCGCTTCCCGCCTGTCGCCAAAGTACTGAACACGAGCAAAGGTGGTTAACGATGAAAGTCAGGTTGATGGCACTGAGGAAGCAAAAAATCCGCGTTTTAACGTGTCTATCAAGTTAGTGCGCAAAGAAGTGTTTTTTGAAAAAGTCCAGAAAAAAAACAGTTAGCTGAATAAGAATGCGGGTGCTTAATCACCAGCCCCAACCGTTCCTCTGAGCTAGTCGCAACGATCCGGAGTCAGTGCCGGCAAACCAGAGAGCGCAACGTAATCAAAATGGCGCGATGAAAAGGTGCGCCCCATAGGAGCCATGACCGCCAATTGCTCCGGTTGCTGGGTACATGCTATATCTTTTAGGAATCAGACAGCACCATGTTGAAGAGCTTGAATCCGAGCCTGTTTCTTGCCCGAGAGTGCGGTAACACACAACAGGGAAATGATTATTCTCTTTCGCCTCTTTATGCCACAGCCATGGGTTGTGTGAAAACAGAGAAATTTGAAACATGAAGAGGATATGAGTAATGCATTTCTTGCTATGCTTGAAAGCACTGCCAGAGGCTTCATCAAGCCTCTAACGTGCTGTCATCACGAAAAAGTTTAGAACCATCGTTATAGTGCAGACCATATTGCTAGCCAGTCGCTTGTAAAGAAAATTTCTGCGCTAGGGTTCACCCCGAAAGCCCTCAGCAGCCAATTCATGCTGCATCCCTAATCTAGAAGCGCTTCTGGTTTGTAGAACAACGTTTTCTGAATTTCCGTAAAAGAGGAATATCCGGAGCTGGCTGCGCAAGATGATTTTCGAAGCGATTCTCTATATCAGACTTTTGAACTGAAGTGAAAGTTCAAGTGCATGGTCTTTCACACAGCGCATGAAATGAGGTAGCAAGAGGACACGGAGGTGAATAAATAGCACAGCTTACAAACAGGGAATGCTATATGAATGGCAGATACTTCTAGGTAAAACAAAGCAGAATCTCGTCCCTCCCAAGCCTGCGATATTTGATAAAATGCAAGAGGGGAACCTCTGCTAGGCAGGAATGGACCGCTTGTGTCATGCTGAGTTCACCACGCGTAATTCTACTGAGTACCGAAATATCAACCAGACAGTTTACTTAGGCAAGAAAGCTGCTTTTGAGCACTTTTCAGCGCTCTGATGAGATGTCGGGCTCTTGGCACAGACGAGCTGAGGCACGTGACGTTAACGCTGGCGTTTCTTTCTGCATATTCATCGCATTTCGTGCTCCCATTCTTTAGCGGCAAAAAACCTGACGCAAATATGGCAAGGTTGTGCGTTAACAAAACTTCCTGACAATGGCGGAGCGCGGCGACTAGCGCCGTAGTGGCGCTGACTCTTTAACAATGAAGTGAGAGTGGGTGTTGAGCTTGTTGAAATGAACTTCTTGAGAGTTTATTGTTGAACGGAGCTTGTTCAAACTTGTCCAACTAAATAGCTTCAGCGGCATTTGACAAGTATAAATGAATCCTCAGGTGTTCGGTATTTATTGTGTGCGTGCTATCATGTCCCCATATCTTCAACGGTCTGACAAGAATATTAAGATTGGCGCTCCAAGATGAAAGAAGCTTTCAAAGACAGCAGCTTCGTGGCTTTCCTCAAGAAGGGCAGCTGTATTCTTGGAAAAAATTACTAAGTGGACAACGGCGAGCTAAATTCAACTTGCAAGTACTCGCTAACACGAGGATGGAGTGAAGTAGCACATACAGGGGAGTTTGAGAGGTGATGAAAAAGATAGTAAGGACGTTGATGAAGCAGGCAAAAAACCTTGAGCGATAAAGAGCATAGGCGGCAACAAGGTGCACTTTGCTCTTTTGTGTCCGACTTCTTGCATCGTGGAGTACATGTCTAAGTTGGCACTAATGCTATGGCAGCTACACTCTTTCTTCGGAAAAATTTGTTCTGGTTGAATAACGAGGCTGAGAGAGTAAAATTATGGTCGTTGAAAAGTATGCCCATTTTCCCGCGCCTTTTCCAAAATACGGACGTCTCGACTTCCCACAATTATGCTGTGCTTGCGCTGTTTTTTTGTTTTTGTTTTTTGAAATCGCGAACCATTCAGCCTAGAGGTTTCTCAAGGCAATTGCGTGCACTGGGCGGTAAGCCCATCATGCTAATAGCAAGGTATGAGGAAAAATGGCATTTTCAAAAGTGTATCCATGCATGTTAGAAGAACCGCTGGGATTCTATGAAGAGACTGCAATAGACGATTACTTTAAAAACAAAGAGAATTCATCGGCTATTAGCGTGACCGGAATCTAAAAAAATTTAGTCTTTTTTTTCCTTCTTCATGGCGATTAAGGGTAATTTGGAAAGTGGACAGTGCAAATTCTACATGGATTCCGAGTTTCTTGCGAGTTCGGTGCGTTTGGTTCGTTAGTTAGCATTACGAAACCACAGATGAGCAGGAAATTTGTTGCTGATAGCATTTTGAGGTACGCCGTAATGTAAGCAAATATCGCAACTATGGGTTTTCAAATTAACGTGAAAAATAGAATGTGCACTCTGCTTTTTGTTTCATAAAAGTCGAATGTTCGATGTCTGCGAAAGTGTGTCATAAACCAACTCTGCCAACAATCTGTTATTGTGTAATGCCAAACATCGTAAACTCCTGCAGCAGAGCTCAACACACATTGAACCAAAAGCACATTTCGCAGCTTTTAGCTACAACGTTGTGAATATTTTTGTCTCATAATATCTGGTGCAATATAAAAAAATGTTTGCCTTCACATGATGCTCGCAAGTAACACTCGTATTCCCGATGCCACTGATTCCGCCTTTCTCTGCTTCGCGTACTAGTGTGCTGAGTAGAAAAGGGAACACGAAAAGAAAGTGTACTGCGAGCGTTCGATCTACCTGGAGTCCTCTGAATTGTTTTTCTTTTGAAGTTATAGTACCGCCTTTGTCAAACGTTTAGAGCGCAGTGATTTCTTGTTCTAAGCCATGTAGGGGTTTTTTGTTGTATCCGTGGCAGTCCTAACCCTCGGAAGGTATAGGGCTGGAGCTCCCTTTATACTGGAGAGTGTCGTAACGTTGGGATTGCAATATGAGCCTCGAACCCGACCGCGGCGGCTGCGTTTTTATGGAGGAAAAAACGCTAAGGCGCCCGTGTGCTGTGCGATGTCAGTGCACGTTAAAGATCCCCAGGTGGTCGAAATTATTCCGGAGCCCTCCACTACGGACCTATTCGTTCCTATCTTCTTTCACTCCCTCCTTTATCCCTTCCCTTACGGCGCGGTTCAGGTGTCCAACGATATATGAGACAGATACTGCGCCATTTCCATTCCACCAAAAACCAATTATTAATATGAGCCACGCGGTGCGGCCAAGAAACAAGCTCTCTTCTGCTCTATATTTTTCACATAGATGGCACATTGAAAGCTCTGACGCTAACAGTTTCCGTTGAAGATGCCTCCTCTTCCCGAATCAAGAGCTCCCAGCTTGAAACGTTTTGACTCGTCAGTGCCAAAGAATGAATATATACGGAAATGAAATTAAAGCGGAGGCATCGTCGAAATACGACAGTGAACTACAATAGAGAGACGGTCAGTAAAAAAAATGAAATTTGAAAACAAATCACCTGATATCGAAATTAGGCTGCTGTGGACGTAGATCGATGTGGGCTCCAGATGTTCGGATTAGGGGCTTTTTGGGCACAGTTTGCGCTACTGGCTTCTCTCGCCAAACATGGATCTTGTTAGCAAGCTCCGTTATGCAACCCGAGTGCACTGTCAGAGCCTGCCTAATGCTGGTGCCACTATAAGGGCCTTTGGCTTCTCCCAATCTTTCGTAAGATCCCAGCTTTAAGTGGCTTGAGTAGGGCTCGGGCAGGGCGTCGGGAAATTGAGCTTTAGCGATGCCGAATAAGGGACATCAGTTTCGGGCCAATGGCACTGAAAACCACGTGGCACCAAAAACATGAGCAGCAGGAAGAGTGCGTTATACAGCTTCATTTTTTTTTATTCTTTTTTAGTTGTCCACGACCAACCTTTATTCCCAGGAAAAACATTGCGGAAAGTGAGCAGAAGTAAACAAGAAAGAAAAAGACAGCGATGGGGTGTAAGTGTTCATCTTTTTGAAGATATTGATGCTATAAAAATGCAATAAAAGCGCTATACCTCATGGCTATGCCACTGGTGGCGCCGTGTGTCGGCAAGCCCACGAAGCGTTGGGGTTTCTTTTCAAGTCTGCTGTTCCTTTTCTGCTCCTTGTAATGCGTTCTGCGTGTGACAACCTTTTTTCGCACTCATGTTAGTTATCTGTATCGTTCCTTATTTTCCAAGTTCCTGTTCTTTTATATCTGTTAGTTTATTTAATCTATTTCACATGAAACTAACCTCCAAGATCTTCTCTTGCACACACCTGCTAAATGTAAGCTTCCTGAATATATTCTCAGTCCAACTAGCTCTCGCGTGCCGAACAAGTGGCCGAGGGGAGTTTGGCGTGATTGCATGAAGGCTCTGCGCGACGACGGTGAATTTATCGAAACAGGTTTGCCTTGCTTCCGCGCATCTGATTTTAATTTCAAATTAGTCTTCGCAGGAATCTGCTTCACGTCGGGCCTCACAATCGCTCTTTTTGTGTGCCACAGGCGTCTCTCTACGCAAATTAAGCGATTGTGCGCACAAAGGCACGCATAGACGAGTCGCGGGCGTTGCGGTAAATGTCGCCTATCCGTACTACATTTCTTTTGTTTATTCCCAGAATCCTCTGGATAAGTAATGTTAAACGCACAGGAAGAACGCGTGTGTAAGCGCCCTTCGTCAACAAAGGCCCGAATAAGTAAACAGATATTTCTTTGACAATACCGCACGCGCCCATTCGGCTGAAAAAAAAAACACGTCGTCCTAAAAGCGGCAGCTTCCTTTTGGCTTGCTGTGCGGGCCTTTTCTTTGCGTGGCTGTGGAAGTACGAACCGCGTTTGAATACTGGTGGAGCAACTTGGAGCTGCTGCTTGCGATGTCAGCAGCGGCTGCATTGAAGCAGAAAAGTACTCGGTCTTCGAGTGCATTCAGCAGCCGTATTTTACCTGAATGCGAAACCTATATTGTGATGCAAAACAGCCATGCAGCTTATGCTTTGGGATTCACCACGGTGCTGCACAAACCGTCTTTGCCCACCACATAGTGGAGCGCGCGCCGATGTGAGAAAGAAAGATAAAACGATACTTTGTCCAAGCTACCCCTGTCTGGTTTTCGTTCTGTGCTTGGCACAGCCAGACAAACAATTGAGGGCAACGAGAAGCCGCAAATGTCGTCCTAAAAGTGGCAGCTTCCTTTTGGCTTGCTGTGCCGGCCTATTCTTTGCGTGGCTGTAGAGCTACGAACCGCGTTTGAATACTGGTGGAGCAACTTGGAGCTGCTGCTTGCGATGTCGGCAGCGTCAACAATAAGAACAGGCTGCTACAAGAACAACGCGTTTCCTTAAGTGAAATGACGCACTAAAGAGCGTTGTCCGCAGCGCTAAATAGATCGTGAATATATCCCAAGTGCAGCTGTCAGGTTGGCCTGGCCCCTCTCCCACCTGTCCTCCAGAAATAAACTGAACTATGACTGACTCGCTAAAAAACCAGCAAATTTTCTAAGACAAGAACAGGTAGCCGGCAGCAGGGTGTGGACCGAAAGAAGGTTGCAGCAAAGCGCGCCAGCCCCGTAGCGTAGGGGAAACTGATCTCGTCATGATCTTAAACAATGGTGTCAGAGTCAGCGGAGTAATGGGCGCCGCAAGCCTGTGATAATCAGCGAAGGGCGGCATTTTTTTTTAGAGTGCAAGAAAAGGTGCCCCGCGAGAGAGCAGACAAAAATGGCAGCGCCCTTGATGGTCACACAGCTCTTAGATGATCAAAGAAATCTCTTATGATAACGGTGGAGACCATAGAGGAAGAGAAACCACAGAGCGAGAGTCACGTGAAAGTTTTGAAATCTAGTCATAAAGTAGAAAGGAGAGAAAGTTGCCTCCGTGTGACAGCCTGTGACGCGTTTTGATTGGACACGGCTTGATCTCAACCTTCAGGCAGGATCGACTTAGGCGTGCGTGGAGCGGGAAAGATGAAACGGCACGGTTTCAAGTGGGCTTAGCTTGAGAAGGCCGACCGCAATATAGAGCACACCCTCCTGAGTTTTTTCTTCTCCCAGTAGATTGCGCCACAACACAATTGGGTAGGCCACTGAGAAGCGAACCGAGAGTAGATACGGAATTCGTGTGAGTTTGAACGTCATGTATGCACCCTTTGAGGCTGTGCACACGTGGCGTCATATCTAGGTTACCGAGTCTTCCTTAAGCTAACCGCCTGCCTTGAGATTGGCCGTCAGCTTATCCAATACATTCGTTCGTCAAGTGCATATAATTGCTAATAATCTCAGGAGTAGGTCACGTTCCGAGCTTTCATGCGTATGAACGAATACCTCTTCATCGTCGGCTTAAGAGCCTAGAGAAAAAAAAAAGTGTGAAATGTGTTCGTTTTCGGCGCTAAATTTAGCAATTTCAAACGCTACTCAATTTGCGCAACGAGCATCCATCCCTTGCTTCGTTTCCCAAAGGTAATGACTCTCTCTCCTTGGTGACCCCTGGTGCCTTTTCTCTAGTCAAGTGCCAGCAAATTTGGCAAGAATTTGGTCTCATGAGAAATTTTTATTTTTGCTATCGCCTTTTTTGCCACAGTTTCTGATGGCCGCCTGGTAAAGGCGGCTTGCGTAAATGAACGAGCGGATTTCTTTTCACTTTCCAGGGACCCAGTGAGCGCCGATAACACTTTGACCCACCAGAAGCGTGCAAAAGTGCGGAAAATTCAGGGCTAACGTTCAACTTGATCGCGTCCTGAGAGCAAGAAGTTATTCGCACATTAGAACTGTTCAGCACTGAAACGGGTTCGTATGCTCATTATAGGCATGAATAAGAATAGGATAGTAAAGCAGCTGGCCAGTAACCACCCGTAATGACACAACAGAAGCCTTTCCCCGGTTCGCTGGCCCCATCTCTAAGCTTCGGCACTCTGCACGGTTCTTGCGAGAGAGGGCGAGGTGGGAGTGATGACCTTGGGCCTACACTTCTTATCGTTGGTCCTTTGTGCACTCCACAACTGGTGCGGCAACTGCAGAGCATTAATTCCGATCCCGGGGTTACCTCGCTGCGACCACCTCGAGAATGGGCAAGGATGGTGACACTCGGTCGTAACGAGAGAACCATTACGCGCGCGCCGTTCCTAATCGACTCTGTGCAGGATCACGCACACAATGTTCCAAGCGAACAGCCACTTATAGGCGCAGCTTGTCCGCATGAAAAAAAAATAAAAAGTAGCAAAGGTGTGGGACCTAAGTGTTGCCATAAAGTGAGACGCCCGCATAATGTGCTCCGAGCTTCTCAATATCCTCTGCTCCGAACGCTCTTCACGTGGTGCACCATAAACGTTGTTACAGTTCACAAAAGCTGCACTAATGACGGACACTTAGAGAAGCACGATGCATGACGCCCTATGCTGAGAGCGATCACCGTACGGGCTGGTCATTTCATGTATTAGTTCGCTTGCGCGTGAAAAATAGAACAAAATGTGAGCGTTATTTGATTTCATGGGGCTGTTTGGAATCCAGGTGTATGAAACGATCCTTGGGCTCTAACACCACTTCCTGAAGGGTCTCCAACACATAAGCTTTGCTGAAGTCTCTGAAATATACGCTTAACTGAGTGTCGATTACCTCCCATATAGGCGGCGGAGCTAATGTGCTCGCAGCATGCGGAATTTCTCCGCCTACAGCAGAGACGATAGCATTCTGATTAACGGAATACAGATCGGGCTGGTATAACCGAGCTATTCTGCTCAATATATTTTATCCCATTCTCATTAACAGCGGCACTGACTCGATTATATAGCGCCGCGACGAGAGACTTTATTCTCCAGGCTGGCTGCAATATCAACATGTTACACCGCATTAAACTGCTCTTTTATATGTAAAGACGACCAATTTAATATTTCCGAAGCCGTATTTGGGCCTAGGAAATATTGCGTAGTGCCTTTTTTGAAGTAGTTCCAAGCAGAATAGTGTTATTTGCAAAAGAAACGACTGTCTCTCGGAGAGAGCGAGAAAGAAAGGCAGAAAAAGAAAGAGAGAGGGAGAGCTTCCCGGTAATATGAGGTCCCGTGGGTCGGGAGTGCGAGGCGTGTAGATTTTTTACAATTGCTGCGAGGTCGCTCAAGAAGGCGTGGCATACCTACCGGGTAACAGGCAGAAACAAAGGGTAGCTACCCATCCCCTCCGCCCATCCCTTTCCTCCTTGAAAAGATAAGAAAAATAGGATGCGGTCGAAACGAGAAGAAAAATTAAGCTGACAGCAGAAAATCTTCATGTGCACAGGCTTCACGTGAAGAAGGCGAAGACTTCCTTCCCTCTTTCAATTACGACTGCGGCCGTATTCTCTCCCAGCAGCAGCAGCCGAAATATCCTGTTGCAGGCCGATGTAATCAGGCCTTTATCTGTCGCCCCTGTGTTGTCTACTCTCGCCGGTGTGTTTTCTGCGCGATTGTTTCAAGTATGGTTTCCCAACGAGCTCGCACTCACATTTGACTAAACCTTATCTGAGTATCGGCGCAAAAACAGGTGCGCTTTAGTGTCCACGTCTAGGACTTTGTTGACTTGCTGCTTGGGATGCGGTACGCTGGGTGGTTCGCAGTAGCTGCTGCAGCCAAGCTTACGGCCACTCAGTGTGCTGCCCAGGATGTGTGCATGGCGCTTGTCTATTCGCCTAAAAACTATCCCGGTTCTCAGACCATCGATCCGCAGAGAATTTCTGCTGAATTGAAGCCTAGGCCATCCTTAATAGTCGAACGCAGACCGAAGTCTGCGAGGGGAAGCTTCTCTACACAGTGCTATAGGTCAAGTTTCGCAGTCAGCGGCGCTGGTAACACTCGCTGCAGCCGCTCCATCATCACGCTGCATGATGGGCTGTATGCCCTTGTGTGGCAGATGCGAACTACATGTAGCCTTGAACATGTGGAGAAACGGCTGATCTGGAATTGCCGGCCCCAATTTGTTGCCAGCCGGAGCGGGCACCCAAAGCACGAAACCCACGTGGCAATGAAAGCTTGTGTGACTGTTTCAGCGGAAATTTCCTTGAGAGGAGGTGCTTTTGGCCACGAAAAGTATCTGTTGACGAACGTAAGCAGATATCTGAAGCTGTGGCAAGGGGTCAACGGCCCTACCTCGTCTAAACGCACGCGGCCGATATCATACTCAGGCTGTCGATACGGTTGATGCGCCGGCAGAAAGTGGCAAGTGATCTTAGCGCACTTCCATTTCTGGTATATGTGCGCCCGCCACCGAACATGAGCGTTCATGCTGGGCCAAACAAAGTGGTCGAAGATAACATATATTGAGGGAACTTCTTATTGGGTTCACAATCGAAAAGCACTTGGGCGCTGATTTGTAGCACCCACGCAATGTATTTGAATAGACATGCGAACTGAGGCATTTGTTTACAGCTTATTTGGATATCAATCATTCGTACAACAACCTATAAAGAAAGCATTATGGAACATTTTCAAAGAAGAAAGATTATGATAGCTAATAGAGCTACTGAAAAAGTTGGGCCAGGATACAAAAAAGTTAAATAACATTGGAAGGATTGAACAGCCGAGGAACGGCCAATGTTATGAGAAATTAGGACAGCGTTTTCGATTATAACCTTGACTATTCATGATTCACATAGCAAAAAAAAAATCACAGGACTGTTATGGTTGTGCAGCATGAATATTTGAACGTCAGCTGTCGTGTGACGGCAAGAAAAGAATCCGGGACAGGTGGCACTTTTACCCATCTTCGTCTGGCGGTGGCGTTCGAATCAACCACCCCCCGCAGTCGTGGCGAAGGCCCAAGGCACTAACCGCCATCACTTCCGGGAGTGGAGAAGATGAGTTCTCTCTCTTCATTTTGCCACCCGCCGTCTTTTATCTTCTCTTTCCATCTTCGCTCTCTCACTCATCGCCTCTAAAAATTGCGTGCGGAATTCACTTTCTCCACTTTGATAACTGCCAAACGAGTTGGTGGGAGGGAGCCCTGCGGACGCCGACGAAGACAGCACGAAACTGAAGAATGTGCTAATAGGCCTAACGCTCTGAAATGGAAAGCCGACAAGGACATAATTTAGAATATAGACTACTTTATGATCTAGGCAGAACGGTGATGGGGCAGCGGTTCGCAGACTTAATGTGCGCATAAGATATTGAATCTCACAAGCAGAAATATCTGTAGTCGCTAGTGAATATTTGTTGATGTGAAGGTGGCACTCAATGCTTTAAATTTAACCCAAATTATTCAGCCTTTGTGACATTTCGGGATAATATAATAAGTCGCTCGTGATAACGAAACGATATAATCGTGACCGCAATGAGATAATTGCTTACGTTGTTGATCAAACCGAGATTATTCGTTTCATTTAATGAAGATTAAACTGTGACATACCAGTGGCTACATGAAAGGTCCGAAACTTCCAACATCCGGCAGTAACGCAACGCAACATGTATTCGCCAATAAAGCAAAGGCGTCTCCCACCAACCGTTATTGAAAATAACGACCAAAGCTTACGACTTGTTCGAAGTACAGCCGGACAAATCTTTAGCTAGCGTGCCCAACGACCCACTTTTCTGCGCTCCTGCGCTTTACGACGAAGCAAACTTGTAGAAAGCTCAATATCAAGCACGGGCTTAGCAAACATTTGCTTATATTTGATATTTTCGAAACTTTTGTCCGTCACAAGCTGCAGGAGCACGGAAAACGCGGCTGTCACGCACGCCAGCTGAAGATCTGCCCGGCTGAACGCAAATCTGCGAGAACTGTGCCACAGCATAAACGCTTTGATTACACCCATCAACATTTCGGTTTTTTCAGGTTTCCTCACCGATATTATCAGCGCCAATCAGTTACAGTGGCGTAGTGAAACGAAAAAAAATTGCGTGTTGCGCAAAAATATCAGCTCACCCGAACAGTGGTTTAAAATTCATAATTGACAATCGACGAGGTACACGCAAATAGTCCCAGCTTAGCAATAAAACCGCCAAGGTTGCACAATCCTCAACTGTGACTGTGACTCTGGCACTCTAGCACTCGATCAATGCAGTGGGGCGCGACGTTTTCATTGAATCAGGCCCCCGGGAATAGCCAAAAGAGTGCCCCTTCCGCCGATTCCCAGCCGTGCTGTTAATGAGGCGCATTTAAA
Organism: Amblyomma americanum; assembly: GCF_052857255.1. Classification (NCBI taxonomy): domain Eukaryota; kingdom Metazoa; phylum Arthropoda; class Arachnida; order Ixodida; family Ixodidae; genus Amblyomma; species Amblyomma americanum. The sequence goes on from NC_135500.1 coordinate 186,182,559, forward strand.
GAAATGTCCGTTCGACTGCATTGGTCCGCTTTAAGAGTCAATTCCGGGTGCGACTGGGTCCTTCGGTCTTGCCCATTTATCAATATGAGCGATAAAGCAGACGGCTCTGAATACGCGAGATCGCCTGCTCTAGCTGAAGAGCAAAGCACATCACTGCCGACCCGTAACGTTCGTTCAATCAGTACAAATCGGTGGTCAGCTGAGAAAGAGCCACTATTTTGGAATCATTACTGTTCGTGGCGTCCCGCCAGTTCACAAACGCGTCTCGGTACGTTACTAAGGCCCTGATAATGCTGTTGTTGCAATTTAACGAGGTAAATTCCTCGTATGATGGATAATCAAGGATAGTGCCGGCCAAATGGTATAAAGAAATATCGAATTTATTTTGCTCGTTTTCTTCAGGTAGGAGGACTTTGTCATTTGCTCATTTGACACATGCAAAGTGTAAGGAAAAAGATTGGGAAAGTGGTTGAGTGAGCCGACCACCGCATTAATACAGAGAGCGCAATAATAAGAGACCAAAACGCGTGCATTTTCGCACTGTTTAATAGGAGAAAATTAAAGGGTTCACCTACGAGAAGTTTATTTTACCAAGAACAAGTCACCACCAGAGCCTCTTGGAAAAATCCGCCAGCAGCCGATCGACCCCACACCATGATTTCCAAAGCTTTTTATCTTATGATTGTTTGTTTGTTGTGCCAGTTTACTTCATAAGCATGTGCCTACCGTTTGAAAGAAAGTTATTCTGAACAGAACACGCACGCACGCACGCAAACACTTAAAACAATGGCAGGAAATACAACGTCCACTAACTTCGAGAGTTAGTGTTACTTTTGTCTGCGTTGCAAAGCTACAACTCTCGTAAGCTCTGGTTTCTTGCCGATCTTTCTTTATCAACCTTTGCATGGGTTCCTGCAGAAGGATCATGCATTTAAAGCTGGTGACCTTGTACTAAAGCGAGCCACTCTTCCAAGCGTAGAGCATGGAGAGGAGTGATGGCATGGGCGTGTTAACAATATACAGGAAGAAAGCTCATTAAGTAGCGCAGGGTGTGAAATTTAGGAGGGAAAATGTGGCAAAGGTTGCGTAGTCATTAACCATGTATACGACGGACATTTTGAGGTGTCCAGGGCAGTAAAAACGGCGGAGAGATTTGTCAACACGGTGAAAAAGTGGCAAAGGTTGAGACATTGGCATCGAACGGAGCACGCGCTCTCGCAAGCACCAACAGCAGAGCTGCAGCCATAATCGATTGTGTATGTTGGAAGAAAAAAAAATCAGGCCCCACCGGCTTTACCCCGCACGCACGCACGCACGCACGCACGCACGCACGCACGCACGCACGCACGCACGCACGCACGCACGCACACACACACACACACACACACACACACACACACACACACACACACACACACACACACACACACACACACACACACACACACACACACACACACACACACACACACACACACACACACACACACACACACACACACACACACACACACACACACACACACACACACACACACACACACACACACACACACACACACACACACACACACACACACACACACACACACACACACACACACACACACACACACACACACACACACACACACACAAAGTAAGTACAAACGTTGAATGGCAAAATTAAAACGCTCGAAGAGTGGGGGAGCCAGTGTAAAAGTCGCCGCAGCTTTTCAAAGCCGAAGGGAAAAGGCGTTCAAGATGGCCGTTACAGTTGTTTTCGCTACTTGCTGAAAAGTTCGTTAGGAAAGGTGTTTCCTTACGAAAAACCACTGCTCCACTGTCAAGCCGCTTAGCGGGGTGCCGCTCCATAATTCGGAAAATTGCTTTTAAGATAAAAATAAAAAAATTAAAACCCCAAAGCTATCGCAAGGCAATAAGCTAGCATAAGCAGCCAAAGAGAAATCCGGAACCTGTCATCGGAATCAAAATCTTAGAAGAAAAAGGCAGAGAAGACGGAAATTTTGGCCGGCTCCTTTGTGAATTCTGTTTCCCATTTTTAGATCACGCGGTTAAGCATTTCGCCTTTTCCTCTTTTAATCAGTGCCTGAGTGGCGCCTGACATATGCGGTAAGTAACAAATAAAGAGCACGAAAAATAAAAAAGTTCTTAACAAACAGCTTGTTTTGAAGTGTACTTCATTTTTTTCAGAATTCTAAAGCCCGTTCCTGATTCGCACTGACGTGGTGAACTTCGGTTTCCTTGTGGCACTTTTATTCTCATTTCTAATTAAAATATCTCGCAGTCACCTGTCGCATTAGCTCTAAATAAGATTACAGATTTTTCGGCACACGATAACGGCTTCACTTAACTATAATGCAAAAAATATCCGTCAGAGAGACAGCTAGATTTTTTTTACTCCATACCAAGTTTTCTTACTATTCTTCGTGTACTAGCTGAACTAACTGAAATTGACAGCTACAGTGTACATAGCTGGCAGGTAAATCGCTAAGCTAAAAGACGCTTGGTTTCAGATAAACAGACGTCCGCTGTTCCGGACATCTTATTATTTTATTTATTGCAATTTTTGGTTACCTCACGTCTCATTTATTTATTCATTTATTCATGGTCCTATGCTGCGCCCAGAGGTCATTAGAGTAGATTTTTTTTAAAAAATGACATGTAAAACAAGACACAATCGTCAAAAGAATCGTCACGAACCGGAAGTCGTCAAGATAACAATGGAAGAGTCAAGTGAGAAGACGGTAAGCAGGTAAGCAGCCCCGACGCAGACAACTCACCAGCAGTATACTGAGCTAAAAAGAGCAGAAAAGCAGGAATACAATCTCTAGATTGAAGTTCGTCGATACTTCATTAGCAGCGCTGGAAAAGTATCTGAAGTCCCTGGGATGACACATTCTGCTATTCTGTATCATTGTTTTATTTTTCGTGGGAAAAAAATGATTGCTACACAGATATGCGGCCGCCTAATTCCCGTATTTTGCAACTGTGGTCTTTTCTCGCGGATACAAACGTAGGTGGTTTTAGATAAAGATCGCGATCAACTGAAACCTTACCTGGCGCTATTTTCTTCAACTATGTAAACCTAGATACGAAACGGCACCTTTCGAGAGTTTGTCAAAAAAGCGCTTCCTTCAATGCGGGAACGCTAGTGTTATACGTGTAGGAATTAGTCGCCAAACGTGCGGCCCTATATTGAACAGCTTCTAATTTTTTTATAAGTTTAGTTTAGCTTATGGGGTTCCTCATATCGACTCGTGCTATGAAGGACGCCGTAGTGAAGGGCTCCGGAGATTTCGAACATCTGGGGTTCTTTAACGTGCACTGACATCGCACAGTAAACGGGCCACTAGCATTTCGACTCCATCGAAATTCGACCGCCGCGGCCAGGGTTGAACCCGCGTCTTTCGGGTCAGCAGCCGAGCGCCATAACCACTGAGCCACCGCGGCGGCAATTTATTTATTAGTGTATTGTAATTAGGGTCCCAGACCATGCCGGCATATTCTAGGATGGAGCGGGCATTAGTAAATATAAATTCCCTTAGCATCACGAGGGGCAGACCTGAAATTGCACTTGATAAAATTAAGTGCACTGCCAGCTTTCGTAGTTACATATTCTACGTGTTTATTCATGAACAGAATATTGTGCCGAGGTATTTAACGCTACCAGCCAAAATTATATTTTCTGTATGCAAGTAATACATTGCCTCCACATTTGTGCGCTTTCTGCTGAACCGGATATAATTACATTTTTAAAATTAAGTTTCATGTTCTATTTGCAGCACCATGACGTGATACGATTAATATCTGTTTGCAGCTGAGTAGTATCGGCCTGTGTGTATATATATTTCTGTATATGACGCCATCATCAGCGTACTGATATGTGAGGTGACACACGATACATGGCGGCCCGATGTAGACAACGTGAAGAGGCTAAACCAAACAAGATTATAGAAATATGAGGTGGAGCTTTTTATAATAATACCATGGAGGCGAATAAATGTTGTATGCGAATAAGAGCATACAAATATTGTTATGCGCCGCTTACGTTTGGGACAAAAGAGAGATACAGCGGGTTCTCTATTTGAGTTGAATTATGCTAATCCTGCGGTAAGTTCGAGTATTTTGGTCGCTTTAATTTAGAGTACAGGGACTGACGAAAACATCTAAACTTGTCTATATGTTACCATCGTGATGATCAGAGTCATTGCAAGGCCTCCGATTAAACCTTTCCTGCGCCAGCTGCGACAAGCTTATACGGGTAAACTTCCTAAGGTCATCTGCCCACATGATTTTCTTCCGTCTGTGCTACGCTTACCTTACCTTGGAATTCTCTCCATTTTACTCAAAGGACCATCGTTTATCTGTTGTCCGCACTGCATGCGTGCATGCGCTGTCCATGCCCATCTCATCTGCCCGATTTCAGCTAGGATGTCGATAACTCGCGTTTGTTCTATAACTCATTTTCCTTTCTGCCTGTCTCCGTATATTTCCTTTATTAGCTTGCTTTTCAAGGTCGCTGTGTCGTCCGCCACTGGTTAATGCAACACGCACCGTCGGCCATAAAACTTGGACGATGCTTAATCTACCCTTAAGAGTAAAATGGGATAGCATTAGGGACCCCTCGTGCCTAAGTACTACGTCTCTTTCACAGACTGATAGATCGCGGAGAGTCCTCATACACCTACTCACGTAGCGGTGCAGCGATTAAGCGATGCGCCACTGCAGCGGCACGTGGCTGTTTTAATGGTAGCTACAGGTAGGGCTTGTGAGACCCAGACTGCTGTTCCCGAGCTCCCGTGAGGTTCCTTTTAGCGCAGATAGTTCTTCGAGAGGCTTTCTCTCGACCAAACAGCTATTTTACACTAATGCTTCGTATCTGCGCTCACCTCTTCACCTAGATAGACTCTATGTTTATTTACTACTGCCAGCGCCGCTAATCCTATTCTGACGTGGTGTTTGCAGCAGTTCACATCAAGAGTGGCGCGCAGAACTTCTATACTCCTGGAATTCCCTTACCATCGACTCCGCCTAAGAGGCGCGCTCACAAGGACCGAATGGTACCGCACAGGCGAAGCGAACAGTCCGCCCTCAGACAAGTGTGTAAACCATTGCGCTACTTCTTGTTGAAATGTATCCGCTTAAACAGACGTGACTCAATGTTGCTGTCACAAAACTGGTGTCTAACACTATGGCTGCACTAACAACAAAGAGAAGTGTTTTTGGACCTCCGCCCTGTATGTCGAACTAGTGATGTGCACCGAAGTTTTTGCTTTTGAGCCTACCAGCAGAACATTGAAGTTCTGGACAAAATTCAAGACTCTCTTTGTATCCCCTTTGATATGAAGTCACCACACTTCTATGCACACATCTTTTCTTTTCGCAATACTTGCAACAAATGTTTTCTGCGCTTTTCTTCACCTTTTTTGTGCTCCAAAAGAGCTCCTTAACACAGAGTACCATGTCAGAGGCTTTCATTCGCCGGATGAAAATCTGGTTTTCACTAGTTACAATCAATCAATCAATCAATCAATCAATCAATCAATCAATCAATCTATCAATCAATCAATCAGTCAATTAATTGATCGATGGATCAGTCACTCAAAACCACTTTAATTTGTTACGCTTCTGACCTGAGTTCTGCACTATTATTTCATCGCAGGATTGTCAATCTGCGAGGAAATTGATGGCCTTCATAAATACCTGTGGAAAAAATCAGTCCTGAAGAACTGACATGATAGAAAAAAGGCGTGTATGGAAACAGCGAACAGGCGACCATCACATAAATTTTTCGCTCCTCAGCGGCACGGCTTCCTTGTAGGCTTCATAACGCAGCAAAGTCGCGAAGCGTCAGCAAACATTGTGTAGCGACGCGTAAACTTTTTTCTTGGGTTGGCTTTCTTTTTTCGACCTACCAAACGTGCACAGCACTCGACAACAAAATTGGCGAGCCGCGCGACAGCAGGTAAACCGCCACACCGGCACCGAACAGACACGTGAACTCAGCCGAAAAGTAGACGCGTAGACGCGTGTATTGCAGACCTCACGAAAAAATGGCGCTCACGACGCACACACGAAGGAAAACAGAAAATGGAAGCACCATTCAGGTAACAAGGCGATACGGAAGAAGTTGAGCTGAAAGAGCCGAGCGCTCTGAGTTTCTCGTGAAGTGGTTCAGTGTGTTTGTATGTGTGTATGCGTGGGTGCTGCGTGCATGTGAGCGTGTGCGTACGAGTGTGCGCACGTGCGTGTGTGTGTGTGTGTGTGTGTGTGTGTGTGTGTGTGTGTGTGTGTGTGTGTGTGTGTGTGTGTGTGTGTGTGTGTGTGTGTGTGTGTGTGTGTGTGTGTGTGTGTGTGTGTGTGTGTGTGTGTGTGGTGTGTGTGTGTGTGTGTGTGTGTGTGTGTGTGTGTGTGTGTGTGTGTGTGTGTGTGTGTGTGTGTGTGTGTGTGTGTGTGTGTGTGTGTGTGTGTGTGTGTGTGTGTGTGCGCGTGTGTGTGCGTGCGTGTGCGTGCGTGTGTGTGTGCGCGCGCGTGTGTGCGTGCGTGTGTGTGTGCGCGCGCGTGTGGTTGTATATATGTTGAAAGTTGTGTGTGTGTGGTCATGTGTGTGCGTGTGTGTGTGTACGTCCGCGCGCATGTGTGTGTTTGTGCGTGTGTATGTGTGCGTACAGCGCTCGCAAATCGCCTCTCCAAAAACAAACTGGCCTGATTTATTGGGAGGATTTATGCGTCCCTGCCACGGGCTCGCACCGCCGCCATCTCTTGTGGCGCACATCAGAGGGGGCGCTGTGCAGAGATCGTAAACGACGGCTCAACCTGGCAACTTCGACCCGCGCCTGTTGTTCAATACAAAGCACAAGAGGGGGGGAAGACGCAACGGCGCCGGTGGCCCCATAAACTCGGCCACCCTCCGGTACGAACGACGTCACATTCTTTCATTGCTGTCTTTTCTTTTTCTTTCTCTCTTTGCCTGAGGCTGTTCATGCGGAAATGCCCGTCAGGTATCGGACGACAAGGGTGAGATCGCACCAGCCACAGTACTAAAACCAAGACCAAAGCGAGGCCGACACCTGGCTGCTCAAAATGGTTTTACTTCTGGCCAGGAAAAAGGAGTGGTTGTAAAGGTGAAGCGAATGCGAAAAGATCAAGAAGAGGCCACGGCAATGGGTGATAGCCTATTTCGAGGCTACGTGAATGCTCTACAATGGACACAATTAGAGATTTTATCTTGTTTTGGCGACGAGGCAGCTCTCGGGACGGTATGTTGCCCGCTAAGCATTGAGGACGACATAGCAAGTGCGGAGGCATAGCTTCTATTTTTTTTTTAAATGTCACGCTGAAAAGTCACTGATGTCAGTTAGATTCTTTTGCTTGCCTTCTATTACTATGTGGCCCCTGTGAAATTTTCTGGAACGAAAATACGCCAAGCTTTTAGGAACCCCCTCGGCAACAAACAGCCTTGACTATTCTCACAGGATTCCATTTAATTAACAGAATGTGGCAACCATTGTTGCACCTGAAGGTAGCGCGTCAAACTGTGCATAACCATTCCCCTCTCAACATTTGTTTCTGAATTTTTGTTTACCTAGAATTTGCTATCCGCTTTGTCTGCTCCCCTGTTAAGAAATTTATCGGGCTCATAGCCAGACGTGCACGCCGTGACTTTCGAGAGGGAGTTTTCTTTCTACGAAAGCGTGCTTGCCGTTCAGAAGTACATATGATAGGAGCCAACAGTCATAGCATGCAAGGAAACACTAGGAGAATTTTCATTTTTGTTTTGTTGACCAATAGGAACTTTGTAGCGCAATCATTTTTAACTAAAAGTTGATTCATAAAAAAGACAACCGCAGACTGCCGTTACAGCCGGAACGCGTGCTGTGCATTTCCTTCTGTGCAGCAGCGCGTCGTGTGCAGGCGAGGAAGTTGCTCCGCGTTAGAGTTTTTTCGGATCTCTTCGTGGAGGCCGCTGGCGCACGGGTGGCAAAGCGACCTCTGGACCGGGTTGTCTGTCCTATATATGTTTACAACGAGGCGTGACCAAAAGTCGAAACGAGCAAAGAACTACCATTCGGCAATAGGCTTATGCCAACACGCGAACAGAACGAATGCGAGAATGTAGAAAGAAAACGAGCGGGCAAATCGCAACAGGAGGGCAAAACAACATCCCGGGAGCGGCGCGGTAGGCAAGCGTGCTGGGAAAAGTGGCGCGGTACGTGGCAGACAGGGGAATGCACGCGAGGAGAGGAGGGCACACCAGACGAATCAATCAATGTCGCTTTTCATGGGGAGGGGGGGGGGGGGAGCAAAAGCCAACTCAGAAACAAACGCGATCCCGTCTTTGCGTCCATCAGCGGTGCTCGCTTTGTTCCCCTCAAGGCACCACCCCTACTTAATTAGGAGCGGCGGCCGGTATACGGCACGCCAACATTCCCGCCGCCACAGCCGATACCCCAGTCTCCCTTTAGGGGGACACTCTACTGCCGTCGAGTTCGTTCGCTTGCGAGTCGTCCGAGTCGTCCACAAATTGGGTCGGTTTTTCCACGCTTTATACTACAGTAAAGCCCCGTTGGGCCCTCGTCACCAGTGGAACATTAGCACCACCTGGTGGGGATGAAAATGAAGGAAAAACTGCCCATTGGGATTCCTCGACTGCTGGTCGCAATGAGGTGCAGGGCAGGCACGGGCGGCAGCGTGCGGAACACCCTTTCGGGGCTCTCAATTTATCGTTATAATCGCAGGTGCGGAGAGGTAGGGGAAATGTTACGGGCGACAGGTGCTTTTTATTCTTCTTATTATTATCATTTTCTCGTTTTCTTTCTTGTTGAACTTTTCGTCGTCTCTAATGCAGGCGTCAGGGTGCTGCAGTGTGTTTTGAAGACTAGTTTCGATCGGTCATCCTTGGCATAGCTAAATCTTTCTACACGATGTTAATGTGACCACGGTAATTATTTTCGCATCACATGTGAAAATGCAATCAGAGCAAATAAAGAAAGGTCGATTGTAAACTAGCCCGCATTTTCCGGGGTGGTGGAAGAGAAGGAGGGGGTGGTGATAAGAATTGAAGCATTATCAAGTTTTGCGCTGTTGGACCGAGCAGCTTTATTTCACCGGGACACATGTTTATTGCACAAAAAAAATTTCCTCTTCTGTGCACGAAAATACGTTTGAACCACTGAATGTGAATAGTTCAAGAAAAACAAACCTAGTGCTAGAGCAAAATTTTTGTATAAAATCTTAAACACGCGATAGCAAAAACCGCACACTCGATGTTAGACACCTTTAGTTAGGCGTACGCAGTGAGCTAGCGCACGAATTCTCTTTGTGGGCAACGACTGCGCATGCGCAGAACGCTGCTATTTCGCAGCGTCTTACGGGCGTACACACGCTACAAACCATAACAAGATGGCGGCACCCAGCTCGCCCGCTTCGGAATGAATACATGTTGCCGCTGGGTTCTCCGACGCAGTAGCTCGCTCAAATGGTAGCGGTTCGCTTTTATTTCGAACACTCTCGCCCACACGTAGTGGTAGAATTGCTATAGCTAGCCCCTGTTTTTTCAGGTAATCAGGCGATTTTCAAGCTCCTAGGCCTAACTAATTGCAGTGTGTTTTCCTCGTAGCAACGAGACCTGGCGGAGAAGTTTTCTAGCTTTTAGCCAGTTATTACATTTTCTTCGGTTTGCATAAATTTTCTTCTTGGAACAACAAAAGCTCGCAATGCACTCAGCCTAGTTATCAGTAATCACGGATGAAAATTTCTTCAACCGAGAGTTGATGTCCTTTAACGTATTGTCACTAGATGGCGCTAGCATATGCGCGCGCCCTTGAGAGGCGCTACGGCACGGCCAACTAAATGCGTCGTGTTGACACTATTTACAGCGTACGCAACGCAATAAGCGATGCGTGCGCTGTAAACAGTGTAAACAAGACACCGATGCGTACGCAAGCTTACTGCGTACTCCCAACTAAAGGTGTCTGTTATCCTGATTCCCTTACGTTTGTAAACTGAAACTAGACCTCAAGGATTATGAAACAAGAACTCTTTCGGGCTGTAGGCGTGAAACTGAACACGCAGAGAAGAACGGCTCTCTTCAAGGCCTTGCTCAATTTTTTTTTCTTCGGTACAGTGCCGTTAATTTTACCCGCAGGACCAAATGTGACAGTGTGTTTTAGTCTGGTGTATTTATTTATTTATTTATTTATTTATTTATTTATTTATTTATTTATTTATTTATTTATTTATTTATTTATTTATTTATTGATACTGCAATCCCGGAGTTGGGATTTTAGCAGGGTGGGGACACAAACGAGGCAGTTTAACAAAACAGGCAATGGTAAACAAAAATAACAGTGCAAGTTGAAGCTCTTCTGCACCATTGCGAATACAAGAATTAAACATATACAACAGAACAGTAAAATAGCAAATAATAATATTAATCATTGGTTTTGGGGGGAAGTAAATGACGCAGTATCTGTCTCATATATCGGCGGACACCTGAACCGCGCCGTTAGGGAAGGGATAAAGGAGGGAGTGAAAGAAGAAAGGAAGAAAGAGATGCCGTAGTGGAGGGCTCCGGAATAATTTCGACCACCTGGGGATCTTTAACGTGCACTGACATCGCACAGCACACGGGCGCCTTAGCGTTTTTCCTCCATAAAAACGCAACCGCCGCGGGTGGCTCGAACCCGGAAACTCCGGATTAGTAGCCGAGCGCCCTAACCACTGAGCCACTGCGGCGGGTTGTATTTATAAATGGCTAATGCGTCTTGGCTATGGCGCCCACGGTCTATACGGCGTGCGCTGAAACATTCTACAGGCACTTAACCAGAATGCTGTCCGAAGAAGAATTTCGAAGAACACTGAGGTCTGAAGCTGAGTGCAAACACATGTCTAAACGCTTCCATATTTTTATTCTAGTTTTAGCTGGGTAGTAGCACAGCTGACCACAATGTTTCTATCGTTTGCGTTAAACACAAGGCTTAGCATCGACTTAAGATCGGTTGTAGAAACTTCGACCAAAGTGCCCTTGAGACAATAATATGGAGTGCTATGAACAATGCGCCGATTGGGCAGTCTTTCTGACGGATAAGTGCCTAATATGCGGTCTCAAACGACATATACCATTCTATAACATTTTTTTTTTCATAAACAGATTAGAAGGAAAGAAAACAACTATTTTGTTTCCTGCGTGCGCATGAAAGTTGTCAGATGCAAAGCACTTAAGAAAAACAAGGCTGTCAAGAGGTCTTATTGAACAAATACATTAGAATCAGACGCAGGATGTATTCAATCTCTAGTGCTTATTATAATTGATAAAGCCTGGAACACAGAGTAGACGGATTTACACAGACGAGCCGCATTTCGTTCTTTCTTCCCATAGCAAAGATCGTTTGTATATCTGGAAGCAATACGCCTCTCTATGGTCTGTTTTGCCAAATTGCTTCCAGCGAAAGCACTCGCCACTGAGCTCGGGAAGGTGAGAAGTTTTTTCGCTTTAGTTAGTTCAGATTGCTACTTCTTTACTTGAAGGAGATAATGCTAAACATTTGTGCTTGTAAGTAAAACACGATCTGGGTGCTTCGCAAGTCTACACCTAACACTCCATGCTGTGCACTCACAATATAGCTCATCTTTAGCAAGACCTTTCCAGCAGATTAATCAAGGAGCGCGTCAAGCTTTGGCTTTTATAGCATGGTCATACGACGCTGAAACGAAAAACTGTTCCCACCGCAGTGCCGGCGTGTACTGATTCTTATTGTGTCAAATACAAAAAAAAAAGGTAGACATGCTGGCAGAGCACTGATTTTTATACTACACTTACCCTCTGAAAACAAAGAATGAAAGCAGCCGGATTCTTTATTACCAGCGCATCGCACTTTCCAGTAAACAGTGTGTAACTGTAACTAAAATACTACCGTAGCTCTAGTGTGCCGCGCTCTTTTCTGCATAGTGGCATCGTATTGCAGTTACTCTTTACGTCCTCATATTATATTTGTCGAGGCCACATTGTCACAGAGCCTCAAGAAAGTCGCCATAGGAGCGCAAACTTCAACCGAGCTCTGTTCGCTTCCTGGTCGATGACTTTTCATCTTGCACCACAAGTGTGTCAAAACGAACGTCAGCTAAGTTAGCAAAGTATTCGGCAAGAATACGTTCGGGTCGGCTTGGCCAAGACAGCTAAGCAACACGCATAAGGTGTCGGCTATGAGAAAAATATATAACTGGTGACCAACGCCATAACTCACAGAAGAAAACATAGTAAGAAAAAAAAAGACGGTGAATGCAGACGCGCCGAGAGAGACGGGCCCCACTGCCAGCATCCACACTACTTGCCGATTAATCAAAATAGCACATTTTGTCCTCGAGCGCTGTTTTTTCCTCATTTCCCAACACAAGCTGAACGGCAGGTTTGGGCGGGGGGGGGGGGGGCTGCGTCATCGGTTTTGGGCTCCTCTTTAGTTTTCTGCTGCAAGAACCTTTCTTGAAAGATTAGACTGTCTGCTCCATATAGTTACCTGCCCCTATCCATTGTCGTGTGAATGTTTTTTGTTTTTTCCAAGCCCAATGCCAGTGGCGTTCCTACATAAAAATATGAGGACTGTTGAAACGAAGGGCTTGTATCTCGGCTTTTGCCCAAACACTGCAGATCCCCCTTGTCTGTTGGATTTTCAGCAACGCTGACAGCAATGATCATGCAAAAAAAAATCGAAAGACCGGGAATAACACACACAGACACACTCAAGGAGGTACAACGTATCCACGTGTCAAGCCTACTTGCTTTGAACTCTACCGAGAGCCCAGAAGAAAAACCTTTGGCTGCTGCCCTTTGGCAAGAAAAAAAAAACTAAAATTTAATCTTTCACTAGGTTGCGAGGAACAAGCTCTGTGCAATATTGATTGGAGCTCCAGATACTAATTTTAGTTTGAAAATAGGCGCTGCATCACGGAGGCTCTTTGATACTAATGTAGTGACTCAAGCTACCGCTCAATTCAAAGGGATTATAGCCGCTTCACCGGAAGGTAAAAAATTCATCATTCGAACGTCGGTGCTACGTAGGAGGAAGGTATATAAGCCTATGTACATTGCTCCGCACAGATATAGAGCGCTCTCTGTGTGTTAGCGTTGTTTGGAATCCCCTGGCTATATATAACATTTAGAAGCATGAGAAAGGAACCATGAGTGAACCATCATGCACGAACGTGCACATAAATGCATGATCGTGTTATGCGTAGCTTTCGAGCTGCCACCTAGCGACTTAACTCTGAGTCTTGGGGGCCCACAGGACTGACTTGGGTATCACACTTGGTGCCCGCAGCTAGCATTGCCATTCCTGGCTATCATAACCAACATCGTATGTTTTCTTCAACGCCTAGGTTGTTAGTAATACCAAAGACACCCCGCGGCTACATGCTCGCTCGCGACAGACAAGTTCGAGGAGAACTGTGCCAACTAAGTCTTATGAAGGCTTTGTGCGCCCTAAAACGTCCAAGATCATTTATTTCACTACAGTATACGCACCATGAGCATCACTAGCAGTAGAAAAACACCTGCCGGCGCACAGTTAGATCACTCTGCCACCACATCGCAGGTGTGCCCTATATACTTCTTCATAACCGATGCCACGGCTACTCCTTAATTGCTCCCTCTGTGATTCTGTTGGTGTTTCCAATGCAGCGCTAGCTTTTCCTGATAAATAAAGCAGCATGTAAAGGCTGAAGAAAAGGGGTGTGGAACAATCATGGTATTAAATCTATTTCTTGATGAATTATAGTCAGTGCAATAATTATGCTCTGTTTCTAATGTAATAGAATTAAGAGTGCCACGAAAGCGACTGTCTGACGTCGATGGCTCTGGCATCTGTGTGAAGCCGCCATCTGCCAAGCCCCCCCCCCCCCCCCCTCACGCCGTAGTCATTGTAGTCATTCTTTTCTCCTAAATGTGGGGAGAGGAGAGAAGACAGGAAAGAAACCCCGGACTAAGAGTGACCAAGAAAAAAATGAAAATGACTAAAAACGACTCAGCAAAAACTCTGAAAAGAATGTATAGAAATACACTCGGAATATCGTCATATTTGGAATAAAATCAATATTAGAATAGACTCGGAACTGGAATAGAATAGCAATTGGCAGCTATTTCGAAGTGATGACAATGGAATCAGAAATAGAATACAATCAAAATTTAATTCGATTGCCGAGTGAAAGAAAAAAAAAGCGATCGCATTTACAGCGCATCAACCCAAGTGATCGCCCCTAATTTTTTTTTTTTTGCACCTCGATCTTCTGTCCGTGGCCACAGCAGTCGACTGCCCTCAATGCATACAAGGCACTCTTTGCCTACTTGAGAGCGACTGGATTGAGTGACAAATTGTGACAGTGTTATGCCTTTATGTGTTATGTGTGTTATGCCTTTTTCCCCTTCTCTCTTCCTCCTTTTAGCCCCCTCATTCCTCTTCCCCAGTGCAGGGTACCCAACCGGCACCCCTTTCTGGTTAACAATCCTGCCTTTCCCTCCTCCTCTTTATCTATCTATCTATTTGCACCTTGATCCCCTGACAAATGCTCAGTGCTGCATGTACTGCCAGCTGCAAAGGGTGCGCCCTCTTGGCACGGTTTTCCGCGTACACCGCTTTCTCCCGAAACAACCCGCTCGAAGGACGTGCACAGGAAGACTCATTTGCATCGGCTGGCGCCGCTGGCGTCGGATAAAAGGCAGCGAAAGCGCACCGTAGGCAGTCTCTTGCCGAGCAAGAGGAGGGAAGGAAGTCGAATGGGAGAGAGGCGTGCCCGTAAAGATTGCCCACTCGTCTAAGACGAGGCACGCGGCAGCTTGCGTTGTCTTAGTCTGCGAGGCGTGTACCTAGTGCTTCGCCACAAAGTCGCTATGCGGGCTAATTTAGAATTATTCAAATGAGGCTGCTGGACGAGTGTGTGCAGGTTTGACCTCTGTGCTACAGTGTGGTTCCCCCCGTCCCCACTCTTCGCTCAGTGCGTCGCAAAAGGAAGCTTTACCACCCAGCAAAAAGCGCACTGTCAAGGGCCACGGTTTGAGAGCACCTCACTTTTGCCTCTGCCTCGCGCTGCGTGCTCAAGTTACTTTTCTATATTATTTATTTTAGGAGTACTGCCGGCCTTTGAAAAAAAAAAGCCTTTCACGGGAGTGGGTGTTACATAAAAAGTACACTGAAAGCAACAAACTAACAAGGCAAGAATATAAAAGAAAATCTAAATAACATAACGCAAACAGCATACTGGCAGAAGAGCATTATCACACTAGACAAAACTGATAAGAAAAACAATCTTCAATTTCTTTCTTCACTTATTAACGCTCCTATATTATGTGTACGAGCGCCTGAATGGTATAAAATATAGCATCGAGTAGTACAAGTCATATAGCCTCTTCGCTTCTCATACCTGGTTTTAGCTTCGATTCCAAGAAAGCTTATTATTGCGGCGTGTAATCGTAGGCGTAACAACTTCGCGCTTGTTGCTGTTGCTTTAGTATTACAATAGCAATTTCTATAATCAGATGGTCACGAGAGCAGGGCGCACTTATTGACGCGCCTAAAAAAATACATTTTTTTCTCATAATCTAGAATGCACGTTAGAAAGTTTAAAATTTAATAATTATTGATTTGAAATGCCAAAGCTGCGCTAGAAGGTACACCATTGCGGAGAACTCTAAATTAATGACCGGTCCCAAGTTCTTTAACGGGTGCCTACTATGCCGATTCCGGAGTAACGTTAAGAGACTGGAAGCGGGCAGATTGGGTGAGGGAACAAAGGCGGGTTAATGACATCCTATTCGAAATCAACATGAGGATATGGGCTTGGGCAGGACATGTAATGCGAAGGCACGGTAACCGCTAGTCCTTAAGGGTATCGGAGTGGGTTCCAAGGGATCGAAAGCACAACAGGGGGTGGCAGAAAGTTGAGTTGGCGGATAAGATCAAGAAGTTTGCCGAGATATGGTGGCCGCAGCTGGCAAAGTTCAGGGTTAGTTGAGAGACATGAGAGAGGCCCCTGCATTGCAGTGGGCGTAGCCAGGCTGATGATGATATTGATGATGATGAAATACCTCCACACGGGTGTTTTGAAACATGTCGCTAGGACAATGTGGCCGCCATAGTTGAGAATCACGTGCACGTCACCGTGCACCGCTGTAGCAACAGTAGCCAATAAAACTTTTCAGAGAAAGCCACCATAGCTGAGAATCACGCTCGTATCACCGTGCGCCGTTGTAGAAAGCTGTAGTCAATTTAACGTTTCAGCAAAATCTCAATTTTTTAGGAAGTTCGAAATCTTATGCGTTCACTTAATTTTTGATGTACTTAGCAGCCTCAGCTGGTCCTCAAGGATTAGTGATAATAAATTGCTTTTCAAATATACGGGTGGAAATAGGATCCCTATAAAGTGTTCGAGCGCACAACACACAGCTTGATTGCAAGTTACACTCGTCCAGTTTAAAGTCTAAGGATAATATCGTTCTATAATTCACGTGATGGCAAGGCTGCCCGCAAAGCAGACGTGATACTCGAGAACGATATTCCATTTTCACCTTCACCGTCGAAACAATTTGCAGGCTTAAATAAGGAACTAATTATAGTTTCATTTACAGCTAGAAGACCATTTAGACCACAACAAATTGCCTCTCAGCGAAAGAACTTTCAATAGTGTATGCATGCACAATAGTCATGTGCTCTTTGTCCCTTATGAATGAGCAATTTTCATTTTCACTGACAATGAAGGTTGAAATGAAAATTGATTTTTGGGGAAAGCGAATGGCGCAGTATCTGTCTCACTTCTCGGCTGACACCCGAACCGCGCCGTAAAGGAAGGGATAAAGGAGAAACTGAAAGAAGAAAGGAAGAAAGCGGTACCATAGTGGAGGGCTTCGGAACAATTTCGACCGCCTGGGGATCTTTAACGTGCACTGACATCGCACAGCACACGGACGCCTTTGCGTTTCGCATCCATCTACCTTTTAGAGTCTCGCGCTGAACAGTGCGAGTTTGTCATTTTGCAGATGTTCAGTTGTTCTGCCTTTTTTTTAAGCAACACACATTGTCAATGTCGAGCTGGGGATGTTAGGGTTAGGCAGGCTTCATCGGGCTACCTGGTCGAATTTTGTGGAGGGAGCAATAACGCCACTGTTCTATGTATTCAAGACAACGAAAGGTGTATACTCTGGGATGTTAGTAAAATTACTACTTAATGGGGAGTGTGCATTCAAAAGTTGACGGTGCGGCGGCTGAAAGTTGGCCCAAAATATAAAGAACGCCAAGAAAAGTGCGGGTGATGCAATCATTTCGCCCAGCTTCAAAAAACAATAAAGATGGTGGTGACTGAGAGCCCAGGTGAACAGAGACATAGGCGTGGTGCGGTAATAAATAAAAGGCTGCACGAAAATCTCGTGTAGTAAGCCTCGTTTTGGCACCCTCTTTGTTTTAGGGCGATGAACTACTACAATAGCAATCCTGATCAAGGTGATATTTGTTTGAAGCCTCTCAGATACACGGAGAAATAAATGATTACTGCCGCGACTGCGTTTCGAACACGTGGGCGGCACGAGCAGATAATCTTCGCTGGCCGCTACACGAGAGCACCGCGCTGTCGCTGCAACCGACCACTCCTAGTGTTAAGCTGCCACACTTTCGCACTGTGCATTTCATGCCGTCGTCTTAATCAAGGTCCATCCGAGCGTAAAAAAAGCCCTATTAGCCTCGTCCTGCTCCGCAAAATCCGCAAATGGACGTGAAGGCGCTGAGACATTCATGAAAGGATAGCAAACACGCATAACTGGATCCCTGTGTCAGTTGGCGCCTCATTCGGACTCTGACCTACGTGGCGGTAGTGACAGAGGGATGTGCGCGGCATGCGTTGGCAGAAACGCGGCAATGGAGCAAAACGCTTCGGCGGTGACAACATGTTGCTGGAACGTGGCTTGAGCATTAGCCCACCTGCGTTAATTGAGAAAATTTGCTATGACGATGAAAAAGTCCAAACTTAGTTAATTTAGAGGAGAAAGTAACGAGGTTGAGTTTTTAAAACGATAGTGACTAGCCTGGGGTGACAGTCTGCTCCGAGATATCACAGCAGCAACAGATCGCAGTAGTGTCCATCTGCAAAAATCTGCTTTCGCACCATACTTCGTGCTTTAATATCCTAAACCACAATCCGCAATGCCGCAATCAATTTTTTTGAAAAGCCATTGGTGTCATTTCAACAATATCGCAGCGATAACAAAAATAATGCACTAAAACTACTTTTTTTGTTCTTTTTAGCAATTTGTAAACTGTTTTGAAAGCGTGGTATTCTGACCAATAACGACAGCAGATAGGCGCCAACAAATGCGCTTCAGGAAGGAGAGCGCTTTTCGGACGTGATACGGCGCCCAAAGGGCCTATTTTGTGCTGTGTAACGCAAAGTTGGAAGCTGTGAATAAAAAATTGAGTGGTAGAGAGAGAAAGTAAGCGCAAAGGCGGGAGAGAGGGAAGGCGCTAAGAGCCATACATCGTCAACGCCAGCGAAATTTAGCCGCCTACAAGGAGAAGCGTGCGGGAAGATATCTCATACCCTTGTCGGCTGCCCACTAGCGTATGCAAATGCAGTCGCCCTGAATTAGGCACAGCCGGCATTTATGATTGGTTTTCCCCGAGGAGCAGCTCGTTTGCATGAGAGAGTTGCCGTGCCCACGCATGAGGCGCCGTGCAGACCCGAACTCCGCTTGGACTACTCCTTGGCTCGGCTGGAATGGCAGCACGTTAGTCGGGCGTGGAGGTGGCGTACGTCCTCGCTTGTTACGACGCTGCGTCCTGTCGTATTCTCGGCCGCGTGGAAACGGGAAGCCACGGAAGAGGTTGGCGATGCATACTTGAATGACAATCTTTTAATAACGGCGTAGAACCCCCACACTTGTGTGTAAAGAATGAGAAACAAGAAGTGCAGCATCGATCAGTGAAGCCTGTATACGTACAGCTAAAATAAATCGTTTCACAAAGGAAGTAGTGCACTCGAAATGTGCAGCCGCTCTTTTGCAGCCGCTCATTTGCCGTCGCTCATTTGCAGCATGATAACCCACTGTCACATTGTACGATGATCAGTGCAGTTCTCAGTCGGTGTGTGATTGCTATATGAGCTTTTGCTCGGTTGCCCATCACTGCTTAGGCATGGTAAGGCCCGGCATTGCAAAAGTGGTCGTTTGGTACAAGGCGCCATTGGGCTTGATCAAGTCGTCAGCGACGTGCAACTAATGTTAAAGCGAAAGGTGTCTCTTTTTGATGCGCAAGATGTCTCTGCAGGGTGCGTCTTCTAACAAAGACTTCAAACTTACGAGGCGAGCAGTAATCGCAGTCTCTTAGGCTGGCCAACAATGAAGATGGCACTGAGCAGAATATTAGTTGTAGAACAGTGTGATTATCGCACGAAGTTCTACACTGTAGCATATGGTGGCTTTCTCAAAATTCGTTTGTAGCGTTTGTCAGGAGAAAATATCAGCATACATTCACAGAGACGATACAGAGACGTGCAACCACGTACTTAGTTTTAGCTTGAGCTTGTAGCGTCAGAGTACAAAGGAGTAGATACAGCCGGTTCTTCTTAGAATCTGTTTAACAGTTTCTGTAATTTCAGAAATTCTGACTCTTGGCAAGCAGAAGTCAGGAAATTTTTACATCTTCACCTTAGCATGCAGCAATTTGAAGATCCTTTCAAATTGAGATGTGCGGACCAAGTGGTTGATGTGCTCCGGCAAGACTTGCGTGGAGCCAACAGTGGCTTCTCCGTGGGTATTGAGGTACTGTTCTACTCTGTGCCACAAGATGAACTTCTTGTTGCTGTCCGTGAGAGCACTGACCTGTCCGGTAGTGTGGCCTTCCAGAACGGTTGCGGGCTTACATTGGAAGTTTTTTTAGAATTACTTATGTTTTTCCTAAATTCCGCTGTTATTACTTTCCAGCAGAAATGTTATTTTCAAAAACGAAGAATTTTCATCAGCTCATGTGTAGCACCTGTTTTGTGCGAAATTTTTCTTGCAAAATTTGACCGCGAGCTAAACCTGAATGTGAGCAATGATTGTGTGGCCCATGTGTTTAGATTAGTTGACGATTTCCTAGTCTTTTTACAACTAAGAGATGATAACATTGCTCTTGTTGCTGACTCGGCCTTGGAGTGGTTTTTTCCCGTTCCAGTTCCATGAATTTTACCTTCGAACTACCACAAAATGACACGCTCTAGCTTTAAGATCTAAGAAGACAAGGCACATATGGTTGGGCCTATATGCCACGTACAAAGAAACCCCCTTTAACTTGTCATTCCTCACATTCAACTCTTGTGAAGCGTGATATCGTCTCTCTGTCTTTTAGATCCGCGCTGCCCAAGTCGTGTTTTCAACATGTGGAATAGAGTTTCGGACATCAAGTCGAACGCCTCAAGAATGCTAGCTATCCTGTTTCGGTGCTGAGGACTGTATCGGAGAGCCTGTTTAAGCAGCTACTTAAGCCAGAAAAGAGAGGACCTGTTTCCAGCACTGCCATGGAACCCAGACAGAAAAAGAAATACGTGCTGATGCCTTACGTTCACCGCGTGTCGCATAAACTAAAGAGGATAGCAAGCAAGTTTGGTGGGGGGGTCGTATTCACGGCACCTCGAAAACTGTCAAGCCTTTGCGCACTGGAGAGTCGAAGTCATAACAAACTGGCTTGCAACATCAAATATGTAGCCAAGTTCGTTTCGTGCAATGTTGATGTTGTTTACGAAGTCCCTCTGAGCTGTGGCCGCGTCTACATAGGGCAAACCGATCGCTGACTCAATGAACGCGTAAGGAAACACTCTGCTTATTTTCAATCGTCTCAATCTAATAACCTGCCTAAGCTTTGTTTGAAAAACAAAAGTTATTGGCCGTTCTAAAGGACAACTTGCAAGGGAGCTTCTTGAGGCGTCATTTATTCATAGGTTAGGAAGCGGTAAGTGCGTGGGTGAAGCGTCTATTGTTCTGCTGAGAAAGGAATCTGTTTCTAAATGCTGCGTAATTTCTTGTGTTTTGCTGCTTGAAGATGGAAGAGGCGCTTCCGTTTCTTTTCGTGCCATTTTATCTCGTCGTTTAGCTCCACGTTATCTTGGTTAAGATTGTCTCTATCCTGCCCCCTCGTCTTAATCAGTGGTTAGCTGGGCACGCGCATTCAGTTTCTCGAGCTCGTAATTCTACTTCCGTTTCTTTCAGTTGCAAGTTAGCGCTCGTCCTGTGTCCCTCTCCTGTCCTCGTTTGTCTCGCGCTAAGCCTACCTGCAAATCTTACTACTTTATCTCGTTTAAATAGCGCATTACTTCTTAAGTGTTGGTGATAGGGTTTGCGCCATGCATTACGCCTTCGGCCTCTCTAATTTTACAAATTCTGTACTTCCACCCCATGGAATACTTTCCAAGGCCATGTTGTATACCCTGTGCAAACCAAAGCTAGAATCGCGGACGCAGACATGTTTGTTATTGTTAAACATGAACTGGATATCAGTTACATTAACTAGTTTGGTTTATGAGGAGGCACGTTTGTTATTGTTGAATATGAACTGGTTATCAGTTACTTTAGCTAGTTTGGTTTATGGTTGTTCAACATCCCAAGGCGACTCAGGCTATGAGGGACGGCGTAGTGAAGGACTCCAGAAATTTCGACCACCTGTGGTTCTTTAACGTGCACTGACATCGCACAGTACACGTGCCTCTAGCATTTCGTCTCCATCTAAATGTGAAAGCCGCAGCCGGGATCCAACCCGCGTCTCTCGGGTTAGCAGCCGAGCGCCATAGCCACTGAGCCACAGCGGTGGCTAGTTACATGAACTAACTCGAGACACGTGGTGGCGGAGACTGAATGGAAAATGGTGCCTCTTAGCTAGTCGCATTATAAAATGGTCAACACCACGCAGTTGTGCTTCAGCCGGGATTCGAGCTTCTTACCTCTTGATCCTGAGATTGGCGCACAACGTGCTGCCCCACCCGTCGCTCGGAAGGCTAGTGCTGCTGTCCAAAAACGACTTGCGTGTCGACAACCGTAGAAGCTGCAGAGTCTTCACACTCTCGGCGATGATGGGGGTTGAATTGAGGACACAGTGTGTGAGGATAATGGAATCTAATCGCTGTTCATTGCAGTCTTAATCCTGCTTCCTATTCCGGGAAAGTGTGCCGCTTCTTCTCACTCTTTCAGCCGCCGCAATGACTCAGTGGTTATGACGCTCGGCTGCTGACCCGTAAGACGCGGGTTCGATCCCGGCCGCGGAGGTCAAATTTCGATGGAAGCGAAATTCTAGAGGCCTGTGTGCTGTGCGATGTCAGTGCACGTAAAAGAACCCCAGATGGTCGAAATTTCCGGAGCCCTTCACTACGGCCCTTCACACAGTCTGAGTCACTTTGGGACGTTAATCCCCCATAAAACCAATCTTCTCACTCTCATTACCGCACAGGATAGGCAACATTGATTTGGAGGCTGCGCCGAAACTGGGCATGATGGAGAATGGCCGGCAGCAATCTGGAGTAAAAATAAAAAGCCAGATGTTTTCCACGGAAGCTATTTCGGATGCTCGATCATTCCACGTCTCTGCGAGTGCTTTTTTCCCTGGCTGTGCCCGCCGAAGCAATGACCGAGTCGCACCTGATAACCATTTCTTCAAAGAGGGTACCAGTTTTGCTTTTGAAGCCAGAAGAGCTGGCGTTTGTGAACATTTCGGGGCCGGGCGGCGCTCTCAGAGGAAGGGGAGGCTCACCTATGTGAGCAGTAATATTGGAAGACGAAGAAAAAGTCTCAGATGGTGAAACTACGAGAATGTAGTTAGTCGCGGAACACTCGTTGGGAATATACACAGGGACGCACACAAAAGCAAGATCAGACAAAACCGCTTATGATAGGAGATTGAAAACACGTTAGTATGAAAAAGCGATTAAATTTAAGTAATCGAGAGCAAGATCAAAACAATTATAGAAAGTGCTAAAAGTATTTAAAACACTGGGGGTAATTAACACATGCACTGAAAACCTTTCCTACTAGCATCCGTCCTGGGGCTATATTATGGGCCATCTTGCTACGTTCGTGAAATGTGACTTTTCCCAAATGAATATGTACATACCTCTCCCTTTTGTGACAAGTTTTTCGATGACTCATTAGCTGTATGCAGATATCCTTTTTATTGCGCGTCCTTAGGCAGTTGCTCACGGGTATTGTGCAAAAAAATTATTTCATAATTACCGCTGAGCACTGCGCACGGGTGCGAGGCAGCAGTCTTTCTCATAAGCTGCTACGCAGATTGCCCCTATTAGGGTGCGAACGGTTAAGTTAGGTTGCAACGTATTAAAGGTTGCGTGATGTATCAATCGTTCGATACTTATCTCGCATTATTAGTTATTCATTTCTTGGTTTTACAAGGCAAGAATAACTGCTATCACATTTTTCTTTTTTTAAAAAAAAACGGAAGATGAACGGGCTTAGGCGTATTTGAGAAAAACAGGATTTAGTGCAAGGTGCAGTACTATGAGAACGCTGAGTTTCCCAAGAAGGGAGGCTTTCGTTTAAATATTTCGGAGCTTGACGCTGCAGATTCAGTAAGAAAAGAGTCAGAGGGACCCTATAGTTATGCGTGAGTTCTCATCAGCACCTTTGTGAAGTGGCGCGTCATATCTGCTACCCGTCAATTCGTTTCGACGTACACGCAATGGATATTTTAAGCAATGCGACTGTCGCCGGAGGCTAGTGTATATATGTGAATTCAGGTCCCATTTGAGCCTATATTGTTGCGTTCACGTTGTCGGAGGGTTTGAGGCGATAGAGTTCGTGAGACTGAAGTCAGGATTATTCGCCGTAGAAATGACAAGAATCTCTTTTGTAAGCTTCCTCCTGTTGCAAGAAAACTTTTAACAATTCTCTTGCCTTCTCAGGGAGTATTTTGATAAAAGAGGCGTCATGGTTCAAGTGCTACTTGTTACTTAACTGTATCACGAACCAGAGTTCTACAAACAGCCTTTCGCCGCCGCGGTGGCTCAGTGGTTACGGCGCTCGGCTGCTGACCCGGAAGACGCGGGTTTGATCCCGGCCGCGGCGGTCGAATTTTGATGGAGGCGAAATTGTAGAGGCCCGTGTATTGTACGATATCACTGCACGTTAAAGAACCCCAGGTGGTCAAAATTTCTGGGGCCCTTCACTACGGCGTCCCTCATAGCCTGAGTCGCTTTGGGACGTTAAACGTCCCTAAACCAAACAGCCTTTCGAGTTCACTGTCGTGGCAGATATAATTGAAGCCGCGGTTAACACACCATTCTCTTTGAGTAAAACAAAAATAACAAGACTACCTGTCGTGCTCCGCAGTTCTAATAGACTTGTAGCGTGATGTACAAAATAATTTACTCATTTTCTTCAGTTAGGATGCTTAGGAGATAATCTCTGGATTTCACATTCTTTAGACACGGAGCCTTGAGCTTCGTTTTATGTTACGTGATCTTTTCGTGAATAGATTTTGTGCAATGATAAGGAAACAAAAGAAAAGGGGCAGGTTCACTTGGATATCACACCACATGAGTGAGACCGCTCACTTGAAACTTCAGTTTACTTTCTGGCGCGTACATAATAAAAAGCTCACTTTGCGCTGTCTTAGGAACATTTGCTGCAAACTTGTGTACGCGTTACGAACAAGTGGATTGTTTCTGTTAGGCTAGACTGACACTTTGTTACCCGTGCCGGCTTCGTACTAACTGCGGTGTACTTGGGAATAGCACCAAGACTTAAGTTAGCGTATATCGAGCTGTGCAATGAGCTAGTTTCTTTCTTGCCCATTTTCCTCAAGCAAGTTGCTTATCGCCTCTCTCTGTGACCGCCTGGTTAACACTTCTGCAACAACAAGCTAAGTGGTACTGTTTTAGATAAGGGGAAGCGTATGAAGCGCGTGAGAAACTAGATATCAACATGAAAGCAAAATTTTCCGTTCGCGTTTATCTTACATACACGGTGGAAGGCTGTAGCACTTTACTGCGCGTCGAGAAATAATCGCTTCGTTATAAAGGCAGGGAACGTATGCGCATGAACCAAGAACTTTCCTCGCGAAATACAGCACAGATGAGGAATCTTACTACGAAGCATGCTGGTAAATGTGCATGAACAGTGCGCTCACGTGAAGCCGTCGACTCTGTAATTGAAGAACCGCTGCGTTCACGACTCGAAGAGAATGAAAATGGAATAAAATTACAGAAAAGACATAAAATCTAAAGCAAAAAATACACAACCGTATCTCAGTCTAAATTGTCCGATGAAAGGTGAATTTCGAGTCAACCTTGCTCAGACAACGCCTAGAACGTCACAAGGGATTCCGGTAATGTTCTGTGACAGAAGATTTCAGGTGTCCCACTCCTCGCTGCCGGTTGGCTTGCATGAGCATCCATGTTATTTAAACCATATACATGAATGAAAGAGAAAAATGAGAGCTCCTGGAAACAATTACACTTCCTCGAAACAAAGAGAAGGGGCCATATTTTATCGTTAATTCGCAATTTTCATGCAATACTGCTTCTTACTCGTGCTAAGTAAAGCGACTTGCTCCTGCCTCTGTCGACGTTTCAATTTCAGTTTTATTTCACATTTTTAAAGTGCAGATTATAGAGTCACTTTTCGCACTCATACCCAGCGGCTACATCAGAGAATTCAGCGGAATCAGATATTGAAGAACTGGAACTGGAGACATTGCGCGAAGTGTGTTATGGGCAGGCATGAGCTGTCGCTATCCTGCGACGCGCAATATCAAGACGTCACAAGACAATTTACAATATGTATAACGTGTGCTGTGAAATACATGTCATATAATGAGACAAAGAGTGTGCGCATTATAGCCGGACGAAGAAAACGTTATAATGCAGGAGTGAAGTCAGGAATTTCTGGCTGGCAACTGGGACCATTTGTTAAACGTCGAATAAATGCTTTATTTTATTTTTTTTTTCTGCCTTTCTATGCAGACCACGTCTCATGCTCACTGCTCTGCGTATCGCTTCGATCGTTTCGCTCTTCAAGTCAACATTTCCTGGTCAGAGCTGCCTAGCGCAATAAGTTATTATTGACCATTGTACACTTTGCTGGGCGTTATAATTTGTCAGTCTCTTCCTCTTCCACGTTTTGTGGTGTTTTCAAAATGCCAAAGTGAGGCATGACATGTACATTTAGGGGAAGCGGGAGAGGTGGGGGGGGGGGGGGGGAGCGGAGGCGTCTAAATAGCAGTTGGAACTTTAAATTATGGCTGTGCAACATAAGTTAACTTTACCCCAGCTAAGCCCTTCACTAACAGCATACGTACTGGAAGAACTATAGTGCTTTAGCGGCAGCTTTTGCACCGTCTCGCGACAACTTTCTGCGATGACCCTGGGACTTTTGCTTCAGACGAAGGAAACTGAACGGTTAGAAAACGAGTGCTTCGAGGCCAGATATTCTGGCCGGTGACAATGTAATTCTCACGGATCTATCAGACAGCAGCATTGACAAGCTGTTTTGTTTCTTGTTCACCAGCTCCAAAAATCGCGCTGAGGAAGCTGGGGCTTAGAAATCTCGCGTTTCTAAACGAAGACATAAGGGGTGGCTTCGTTTCTCAGAGCAGCACAATCACAGCCGACATCACGAAGTGGACAAGGGCAATGCAGAGTAACAATTCCAGCGCTATTGGGAACGACAGGAGGAAATGACCGTGGTTAGAACGTGATAATAGCGGGCTTCACCTCTAGCTATGCATGCCTTGTTGGCCGCTCTTTCTTTATCCCTTCGGAAAGCAGCTGCCATTAGGACGGGCGCCATAGACGATCACCCCTTTATCTCGCTTCTGGCGCAGTTGGACGTTAGACAAGAGCCGCACTTCCACCTGATAAAGCCCCGCTCAAAGTGCAAAGTGGCTGAGAGCCACGCTGCGCTATCAGCGCTCTTAGGTCCCCAATGCCAGCTTTTCTTCCAACTGCGCTTTCGTCTTACTTTGCCTCTAATCTTCCGGACTTTGTGCGTCAGCGAAAGGAAGAACCGGGAGGATAGTACTTGGTCTTAATAGGAAGCTTCCTACCGTGAGGCTTGAAAGTGGTGCATCCAAAATCATTTCTTCGAAATGGGTAAGGATAACACAGGCTGTTGTACGATGACAATCGCCTGCCATACGAGAACGGTGGAAGAAACTTGCGTTCCAGAATAACAAAAATATCTTCAATTAATTGTCCTGTAATAACGAAGAAATCAAACTGGAGGAAAAATTACGAGTGCACTTACACGTTGCAAGCCATCATTCTTTAGCCAGTCTTCATAACACCTCACGCTCAATGGCTTGCAAAGGGGATGCTTTCAGCCTGGACTGCAAATCAGCTTGTATGATACTTATGCAGGCTGAATAAATTTAATGGTAGTGGGAAATAGTGCAGGGTTAATGTAAATGCCGAGTTCAAGACATATTCTTTGCGGTATCCTTGGCGCTCATTACAGCTTTGTCGCTTTTTTGGATAACTGTGAGCGGTCCACTACGCAAGGACATGTAATGAATGATATTGAGCACTATTCTGTTAAAGTGGTGCCAAACGTTCTCATATCACCAAAGGATTCAGAGACTCGGCAATGTAAAATTTTCACAATATATTTGACAAAGATCAGTAGAGATGGCCTAGTGGTTTGACCATCCACCTCGTATATGGGAGGGGTTCGATCCCTAGTGCGGCAGAGTACCCACCGGTTATCGAACATGCACAATCTTTGTCCTGGCCTGGTTCCCAGCTAATTTGCGCTTACGTGCTTGGAAAACTGGTCTCTGCAGCAAACTTCTGCAAAGTGTAACACTTGGTGTCATGGGCGCGGGCGCAACAACCGTGGAAGAAGGTTTAGTCCCGTCAGAAGCAGTTTCTTCGCTTCTCTTAAAACTTGTGCAGTTATTTTGTGAGTACAGTCAAAGTCACAGTGTTTCTCCGGTTTTGAAAAGCTGTTAGCGAAAGGACAGTCGCCATGACTACGTGTTGCGGTAGTGGTCAGAAAACATCAGGACACTAAAGCTCATTTCAACATTTGGAAAAGCAACTTCAACCATCCCCTTTTCATACGCAACAGCGCAACAAGTTAAGAATAAAACCCATTTAAACGATAAATTCTCTAACTTGCGCGTGGGATTCATAAACCTCTTGATTTTTTGTATCTTTGACGTTAATCCATGTGTGAACAAGGTGACGTGTGTGAACAATTCGTGACTGCACAAGGTAAGCATCCTTCATTTTGAACGCTTTGCCCAGACGAAGACAAGTCCTCTTGTCGAAACGTTGGCAAGCCCCCTGAGGCTTTCCCCTCCCATGTTCACTTTTGATATTGTAAAGAACCATCTCACCAACCTCTCTCTGCCATAAACTCGTGTGTTAGTAGGATATACAATATTATGCGCTGCCTTTCCCGAAAGTTCAGAGCTCAAGGCGCTCTCTTTCTAAGCCGTATAGTGTGGTTACCTGTAGCATCTGTTGAACTCCCAAGTTTCGAACAGGAGAAGAGGAAAGGCTCTCTCACCTTCAGGAGATGTGGAACTCTGTCGATGCAGACCCCATCTACACAACATGACCCCAAAACGGGAAGTACTGGGGGCTCTTGACCATTGCCAAACTACGTATCAATGGTCCTTGTGCAGAACAAGTTTGTAATGGGCACGGAATACTAGGGCCATCATCTGAAGCACCATTCTGAGAGCGTGACGAAAAAATTGTACTGTAATTATTCTTTCAAAACAGCATCTCAATCATTCTGTTTTCCTAAATGCACAGACAACAAGTGCCGACAGCAATTATGATATCTTTAGCTTCTGTTTTTGAAATTCTAAACAATTTAGTCGACGCGTTTTGAAGGCTTTCTTTCGATTTTTCTACGTCCTTTTCGATATTCACTCATACAGCTTACTACAGCGTGCTAAGCAACATTTCTTAAGCCAGCCAATGCCATACGCTGTTTTATTATTTTCTGGTCAAATTAAGTTGATTGGTTCCGGAATAATACACGTTAAGTATAGGAGGCGAATGTGCCGGAGTCAAATGAGTACAGGTTATCCTCGATAAACAGCTACATTAATAAATAGGTATAGACACAAAATTTCTAACGCAAAAAAAAAACGAATTTATTCACGGGCGTTTGGAGACGCCTTGTAACAGGTTATATTCGCCGGCCTTGAGTGGAACATAATTTAATACGATTTTCAATGTTGTCCAAGGATCCGTTTGCCACTTCCACCCGAATCCAGAGACGTCAAGGTGCCCTTGCCCCAACTATTTTGAAGTTACCGAACCCAATGGTTGTTCATAGGAAGAGCCAGTGCCTTGCTGACGACGCCGACATCACCGAGAAATGTGGTGGTTCAGGTTGGCAGATCGACTATGGCGTCATGGTACGCTCGAGAGTTGACACTGACCCAGACCGAAGTTGTCGCCACTAAATTGTTTTTAATTAACTATTCGCCCTCAGCACTGGTGCTTTAAGCTCATTTTTTATTAATAGGCCTGTAGAACCCTTTCAAAGAAAAACGGACATCCGAAAACTTTGTGTGTGTACACCTTCAAGAAATAACAACAGCAAAATCAGTGCACTGGTTGCAGTACACAGGAAGCAAGATATGAGCAATACCACACCAGAACGCAATCGAGCTTCCTAATGACACTGGTACTAAATTTATTAAAATCAGAAACAATTGTCAGTTTTGTAACAGGAAGGCCTCCAGCTTGCTCTTGAAAAATGTAAAGATACAGAGGCTTTGAATAAAAGTGGTATTGTCTTCCAGAATGAAAAGACTGCAATAGATGTCGTCATTTATCCGTAATTAGCATGGGGCTTTTGGAAGTAGAAAATAGTTTCAACCTGCAAATTTAGTGGAGCTATAGTTAGGACAACAAGATGGGATGACTAAATCAGAAAACTCAGGGTATGATTTAACAGCTTCAAGAACGTGATCCCACGGTTAAACTGAAAAGGGTTGCGGACTGACAGGGATGTTGTCATCTTGTAAAATGGAACCAGCATTAGTTTAGAAAGAGCTGCGCGTCATAATGCGGATAGCTTGGTTTCGTAAATGTTGCACAGGCGATACGTGGCAGTGGTAATGGCAAACATCTCGAACAAAAAAAAAGTATTTCCCCATGCAACACTGCCTAAGTGACGTGAGTGTGTGCTGTTGAGCCCACCGGCCCCCTCTCGCTCTCCGCACAAGCTTGCACGGCACGAGCACCTCATCATCCTGCATCATGTTGGTGAGGGCGAGTGCACTGGAATACAACACCAGTGTGCATGTCAGGCAAGTTCCTTCGCCGGTAGCACAGCAAGCCTGCACGAGATGCCCCACGGCTAGATAACGGCCGAGAGAGCCACGCATGGGGGCAGACCAGGAGGGGAGTTTTGTCCGCGCACTTCTTCACTCATGCGACATGGAACAGCCACCGGCAAGAAGTTCATTAATCTTGTCCTGCGGGAGCGGCGTCCTTCACAGCTCCGGCACGGTGTTGTTGATGTTTAACATACTATTACGACGCCGTGCACGCCACAACCTTCCAGCCTTTTTTATATTTCCGCTTTGCTTTTAAACAGATGTGCGTTTTTGAAATACTGTGCGTTTATTAAATGTAATTTTTTAACACAATGTTTCATCAATATAATAATGTTTTTTCAGTGGCCGTAGTGTATTTCTTCAAAACACAGCCGAACCTTCTTGTCGCATACTGAAGAAGTTGGCGCGGAAAAAACGAGGACAAGCGCGACAAACAAAGAGGAGCGCAACTCGCAACAACGGCAGATGCGAAGAAGTCGACAAAATCGTGCAGTGCTCCAACTTTTTGCTTTCTTCTTCTCATGGGTCCTTTACAGAACGTCGACGCATTCCTCGGAGCATCTTCCCTGGACGTCACTGCACGAGAGCCGCGAATTGTCTGGGCCAGCTGCTATCTTTTGAACAGGTTTAAAGCACCAAAGGCAAGCCGAACTTCGGACCAAGGTTGAGGACTTTCAGGTTTTGGGCAGGAAATTCAGCGTTTCGCAGTGTCTGTCACGGCGTCTTGAATCGGTGTCAGTCTTTTGTGGTCTTGGGAACGTTGGGAGAACACAATTCCACAGCATCTCAGTCAAGTACGACGAAAGTGGCACAACCAGTGACGAAAAGTCGAGTCATTTGTCGTTCTCCCACTGACGACACGCAGCTGGCCCTTAAAAAATCTGGCTTGCCTGCACCCACACCCACCTCAAACATTCGACACAGTCGTTTTCCGGTCTCATGTCGAGGGTTCCAAGAACCCTGTAAGCACAAAA
The DNA here is from genome assembly GCF_052857255.1 of Amblyomma americanum. Classification (NCBI taxonomy): domain Eukaryota; kingdom Metazoa; phylum Arthropoda; class Arachnida; order Ixodida; family Ixodidae; genus Amblyomma; species Amblyomma americanum. Next base: position 186,213,853 of record NC_135500.1, read on the forward strand.
ACATCCGTACGACACAGACCGTAACGAAGATGCCAGGAAAAGATCCTCGCCGTGCACGCGCACACAGAAATGGCTGCAACAATCGATGCAGGGTCATTGAAGTTAAATAAGTTACAGAAAAAAAGACCCCCGATGTACTAGAAATTACATTTAGGAGAGCAAAAAGTTTGGCTAGTTCAGAAGTTCACTATGAACTTCTACTAGCCCAACCAGCCCAACTTTCTGCTCTCCTAAGCTCTTCTTGTAAGGTTGGCATCTTTGCAATAAGACTAGCTATGCAACAGTGCACGCTTTACAGGCATAAATTACCTTAACGCAAACTGCTACAAACGGGATGCCACAATGAAACCTTTTACGCTTTCAGTGAAATGCACCTAGGCTATTGATATTAAGGGAAAAAAAGGGAAGAGAAGCAATGGGCAGCGTGTAATATTCCTCCGTGAGGTTATACTCACATGTCACATTAAAGGTTTACGCGCTGAATTTTGTTGAGTTATCAGAGGACGCATGAATGCAAAGGAAATTACAGTATTAGAGAAACGTTACTTTAGTGCCATGAGCTCAAGTCGAAATTCGCTTGACGTCAGACTCTCAGCTCCTGTAGGAGTTGCACTGTGATTACAAGGAAGTCATAGGTGCAGACACGAACAGTTGAAAAAAAGACATTGCGATGCTAAAAACAAAACTAAGCCCCGCCGCGGTGGTTCAGTGGTAGG